>NC_056746.1:509625613-509925613 GCF_019279795.1 Protopterus annectens | reverse complement strand
ACATTGGTACCTGGCAGCCTGCAAGCCTCACTGAACTTGGGCTTTGGAACTTGGTTGAGGATGTGCTGGAAGAGGTAGTTGACAGATGGATTCAGCCTGTCGAAACCTTGCTTCAATGTGTTCAAGACACATTGTCCCAGCTGGTGCTGACCACTGCACAACCACAGGTTCCTACCCCCCTCAAGATCAGAGTCCTCCACTGCCCCACCATCTGCCAGTGGAAACCTTTGAGGCTGTATGGGCTGGGACTCCTGCTGATATTTCTTCAGCCCCTCTTCCCTTATTCTTTCACCTACACCCTCTTACCTATTTCCCACCCAAACTACCCTGTCATACAAAATAAATTAATAAAATAGCGGGGGTCTATCCCCCAGTGAAAACATCATGCCCGTCCTCTCCCACCTTCTCCAGCACAATCCTCTTGACGTTTTCCTTCTGTGTTCCCTTCTTTGCTGTGTCTCTTCTTTTTCAGTATTTCCTGTCTCCAGCTTTCTGTTCATTAACGAAACAATCAGGGTGTCCACATAATGATACCCCCATTTAAAACATTTTAAACCCCATTATTTTTTTAAAAATATTAATAATAAAAGCTGTGCATTCTGCCACTTGCTTTAAGTGTTTTAAGTGTGATTGCACATAGTTTCTTCTGTTCGCGAGATCAGTTAACTCCTTTGAGGATAAAGCAGTTGGTGAGGTGTTATGTGATTTAAAAGCCAGATGCAACATGTTTACATTAAATTTCATATAAGGTAGTTAGATTAAATGTTAAAAATTTCAAGGATGATAAACCTAATCTGAAATGTTGGCTGATTCTAATAATCAGTCATCTAACTATAAACTGAACAATGTAACTGGACTAAACCACTGTTAAATATAAAGATTTGTTAAACTTTCACTGCACTGCACTGCACAAGAGTTAAAAGAAATGCTGGTATTCCAATGTATGTATTCTTGAATAATTATAAATGTAATACTTGTTAGACGTTTGAATGTTGATGCAAGGGTTTATGGCTACCCTCTGAAAAGCATTTTCATTAAACTCCATCTTTCAAATAAAAATACATAGAAAAATGAAGTTACTGAAAAAAAGTACAATACTTCTGTTTAAATGTTTTTTGCAGGGTGGCAAACCCCTCCCCCACATCCCCCAAGTGTGGGGGGGTCTGTGTCCACTACACCCCCTCTAATTTAAATATACTAGCTTGCAGATCACACAATACCAGCCCAAAGGTGAGACTACCTTAACACTATATTCTACAATTTCGCCACTGTCAGCATTCTACTAACCTACTCTTCCATTGATGTGCATGCAATTTGATCACTTTGATTGGAATAATGTGCACTCGATAAGAGTGTGCTTCTGTGACATTGCAAGGACCAATAAGTGTGTGTGTGTGTGTGTGTGTGTGTGTGTGTGTGTGTGTGTGTGTGTGTGTGTGTGTGTGTGTGTGTGTATCTAATTTATCACTGTGTGAACCAATAGTTAGATGTCTCTTTAAAGACTTTAAAGAAGTTAAGTTGGAATACCATTTGTGTCTTTGTCACTTAACTGTCCCCTTGAAATGTGAACAATGCTATATATACTCTGTGTTTGACAGGACTTTGTCAAAGTAAAAATACTCAAAATGTACCCAGCTTAAAATGCTGGTTGATTCTAATAATTAGCTGTTCATCTGCAAGCTGAATAGAATCATCGCTAATTATGAGGACTTATCAAATTAGTCGCTGTACTGATTATAGACGGAAAGAAATTCTGGTATTCCAAAGTATGTATTATTGATTAGTAAACTGTGCTATCAGTCAGATATATATGAATATGTAAGCTGTATAACCAGCAAAGGTTTAAACACACACACACACACACACACACACACACACACACACACACACACACACACACACACACACACACACACACACACACGTGCTACTATATACAGTGGAACATTTAACACATTAGACACTGACTTTAGGGTTTAAGCACAGTATGAAGTATAGTTGCTATATAGTTCAACAACGTAAACTAATGCCTATTTCAAAAAAAAAAAGAAAGAAAAGAAAACAGAAGCACACTGCCCAGGTCATGTACAGTACAGTTTTTAAAGTCTCTCAGAAATTAAACAATCCATTTAGTTCATTTTCTTGATGCCCAAAATAGCTCAGAATAAATTGTGTATAACCTCCAAGTACATCCATAGTTTAGACTCCTAGTAAATGTACAAGCAAACTGGTACTCCACAAAGTAAGCTCAAAGTTTCTAGTACTCCACATTTAAGTAGCTACTCCACAGATAAATCAACAGCTTCTTCTTGTATGGCTTCCTCCAGGAGCATTCTCTCTCTCTCTCTTGATTTTCAAATTCCTCTGAAAGAGAGGCCAATTTTCATCCTTTCTAATTCTCGTCTTTCCTTTACACAAGAAGGTTGCATAGTTTTTTTCTATTTAGTGCAAGCAAGTGGGACACTACACCCGGAATGTCCCAGTTACACAGTTCCAGATACCCCACAGTGATTGCTAATGGGCATTTTACTACATGCCCCCCCCCCACACACACACACACATACACTCAGACTGGTTAGTATGAGCAACATCAGCCAGCCAGCGAGATTCCACCCTGGCTGGTGCACAAATTCAATGGCACAGGGTTACTTTCTCTCCATGAATTCTTCCAGTTGGAATACCGTCTAGCAAAATATTCAGTCTGGGAACAAGTTTAACATTACAGACACTTTAGTCCACATACAACTATCTTTTCCATGGACTCTTCTGCATGGGTCACCAGTTTGGTTGAAGCATTATTCATTTATTTATATTTGTTTACTGAGGTACTGCACTGATCACAACTGACCAGTTTCAGGCACAGCTCAATAAAAAAGGAGAATATAAAAAGGATACAAAGTAAACCATGATAAAATAAATACATATTACTGAAGCAGTGGTGTTATGAAGCCTAGCAATACAAGCAGAGAGCTTCCCCACTCCTGGAAGGTCCACTGTTTCTCTTATAATACCCACTCTGGAGGGCATTATGGCACTTAGATAATGGGCTATCAGTTATATTGTTTTTTTTCTTAGTATATCAATTTTTAATATTTTTGATGTAAAATAGTTCCTCCTCCTCCTAAAGTTTCAAACTTCCTATAGCATGTATAATTGAAGTTGGAACAACATTTCACATCTAAAATATAAGTTATATAAGTATTTAATGTTCACACACACACACACACACACACACACACACACACACACACACACACACACACACAACAAAACACACTTATACTAGCACACATACATGCAAATGTACCCAGCATTTACTACTACTTCTTCCTGACTGAATGCATGTCAGCTGTTTCACTGTTATTAAATGTAAGTAAAACAATCATACATTGTAAGATACTGCAATCCCCCAACCATAATTCCTAACTGTCTATAAATTTAGTCTTTTCCCCCAACAATGATTTTCTGGTAAATCAATGATTACTGTCAGTCACTGAATTCAGACTTTATACAGCTTGGTTCTACTTATAGTGCTACCCCCCCACACACATTGTTGGTTTTATCCTGAAGTCTCAAGTAAAGAAATTGAGCAGCCTCCCTTCCGCCCTCTCAGTATATCTGGCTTTATTGTGAATTCATAAACAAAGAAGTTGAAAAGCATGTGTGTGTGTGTATGTGTGTGTGTGTGTGTGTGTGTGTGTCTCTCTCTCCTTCACACACACACACACACACACACGTACAAATCTACACACACCTGTTACTTTTTTGTTTTGTTTATTTATTTTAATTTATGCATACTAATCAGCAAACACACTTTAGCAAGTGCAATAAAAATGTTGTCCATTTGCTTTTTTCTGTCTGAGCTCACAGCAGTTTAATGTGCTGCTGTGAAGCGGTGCACTTGTTTTTTTTTACCTGCCAATATCTGTATATTATTACTCTGTTGGAGAACGGTCATTGTCCATTAGGTTATTATATGCCATATGCCAGATTTTTGCTTCATATTCTTGGTCCATTTTTCATAAAATTGTGGTTTTCTGGCAAATTAGTGGCAAATAATTAGAAACTGAATTTAGAAGATAATGACAGGAATTTTAGTTTCAGACTTCATATCCTTCAGAAAATTCATGCTAATGCAAAACCTCTTATTCTATCAATTTTCTAAGTTTGTAAGAGCATGCAGTATTTAACAAATTGTCCCTTTTTTATACCTTTGCCCAACTTTTATTAATGGCTTTGTCTAGATTTCTTGCTCTAAGAAGTTGAGAGGTATGGATTAGCCTGTTATCTAAGTTTACTAAGAGCAAATGTGAGTCGCAGGTTAATAAACTGCTCCAGATACTCCCATAAACAGTAACAGTGCTTGATGCAGTCATTTTATGCATAATATTTGGATTAATAACTTATTAGAACAAGGACTAGCACAGGAAAATTGGCAGGTAAGTTTAAAGCCACAGTGAGAGGTAAGAAGGAAATGTGAGAGGTAATGAGGATATCAGAATGGGGTAGATTATCCATGGAGTTGGGGCAATTTATCTGCGTTAGTGATTCAGTGAGGGGAATGGGAGGATGGTAGGGAAAAAAAGATCACATAAAGCCCAGAGGGAACATTGAAAGATGAAGTGTAATTATACACAGGGATCTACAGGAAGTAGAATAGTATGAGAGAAGCTGAAAATAAACGATACACAAGATGCAGGGAGAAGTGTAAGCAGAAAGCTTTAAGAGTAGAGTCAGGAAGATAGGACAGAGAGTTGGTCTCAGAACTGTCAGCAATTAAATATGTGTGCCCTGTTAAAAAGCAATTGCATTGAACTTTTTCATCTCTGTTATCAGCAGATTCAGATCAGTTTTTTGCTTCTGTTTTTACGTCTTTCTTCAATAATATATCATGAAGTAAATGGCAGACTTAGGCTATTTGCAACTAGAAACTCTTTGTTTTTTTTAATCCATGTCACAAATTCATATGTAGTCATAAGAGTCTGAAACAATTGATCCCATTTTTAAGTGATCACCATATAATACAGAAGTTTACTTGTTCCTTTTTTTACCTGTTTCTGTGTGCAGTTAGTTTCCATTGCTTGACCTCTATGTTTTATGCTGGCATTAATTCTGATTCAAATTTTCTGCTGTGTAGCTCTTTCTTTTCCAGTTTAGAGCTCAGATGTGCATTTTTATTTTGTAATTCAAACTTCAATATGGCACCGTCTCTGCTGCAACATCAGACCTTCCACAGCAGCTGCGTGCTTGGCTATGTTTCTTAGTACTTTATTATACAGAGGTACAGTTTCCATGACATCAGGCTGTTTGGTACCACCATTTTGTTCCACAAGCTGTATCTCAATCACTGACTCATTTACTGAGTCTTCTTTCACAGCAATACTTTCCTTTTCTTGTTGGAAAATCGTAGGAGAACCTCAGTTATTTTGTTGTGTTTACTTTTTTATTCTGAAACTTTTATATCTATAGATCTTTCTGAGAAGATCAGACAGAGTTGACAAAGTCTGTTGGTTTAGACTTCATGATTGGACTATATTCACCATTAACTCTATCTGAGGCTTTATGTACACTCTCGCTTTCACTTGGGTTTGTTTCTGCAGCTTCAGGTTCTGTAACTGTTTGTTCTATGATTACACCAGGCACACTAGTCTGGTTTTCTGTACAGTACAGCACAGCACTGTTATGATGTTGCTCTCCATGGTTGTCCCTTCTTGCAGCTTCAGAAGTTGAGTATGTGTCCCTTCCTTCTGTTTGAGGGAATTATTTTCCTTTTGCAGGTTGTTACAACAAGTAGGACCTTCTCATATCAACTTAATGTAAGTGTGGAAAAACATGGTTTTGATTTGCCATTTGCTTCCTGAAGAGATTTGCTTTGGATTTTTTTTAATCTTCCAGATTCTTCAGTTAGTGGTTAGCTCAAGAATAGCATTATACTTTTCATCCATCTTACAGTACAACTTTATCTTTTCTCCCTGCATCATACTGACAATGCTTTTATTGTTACTGCATTTTGTTCCAGCTCTTGGATGTGTTAAGTACATGTAAGTCACTGTTATTGCATCTCTTTGTCTGTTTACATCAACCCTTTTTTTGAGTTTCTGACAATTCAATGCCAAATGTTTACTTTTATTTACACTTTCAGATTTCTTTTGGGTCACTTCATTTTTGTGAGCATGAGATTGTGTAGTGTATAGTTCTTGACTTTATTCTGTCCTCTTGAAGTTGTGCCTTTAGTAAGTCACAGCTTACATATTCTGTCACTTTACTTTTTAGATCAGTCAGAGCATTATTAACTAATTGTAGCTTCTGCCACAGTTCTTACTTCTCAATCTACAGACATACTATGTATGTCAGCTTGGGTTTGAAACCAACTTCTCTTTTGTCTTTCCAATTAAATTACTAGGTCGTTTTGCCCTATTTTCAAGTTACTTGTGATGTTGCTTAGCTTAGCATTTCCATGGTTACTGTTATGTTTCAGTGTTTCAGCTTGTGCAGAATCTTCAGAGGGTCTTTTTATTTATTTTATTTTGGTATCTGTTTTGCTTGCTAAAGTCAACCAAAAACTTTATAAAACGTTCTGTCCTTTTATTTTAATTTTCAGAAATCATTGGTTAACACTGTTATTGACTTTTTTCTGCTTAGAGACAATTCCCTTTTGCTATAATTGCACTTCTACACTCTCATTTAATGCTCTGATTTCTTCTTACAAGCACTGAGTGATACAATTTTGGGAGATAACCTCATTTACTCTCGTGTTCCATTGTTCCTTTGTTCTGTAACCAGATCTCCTGCAATGCACTCCATGGTCTTCTACAAGTTGTTATTTCTTATTAACACTGTCTGATTTAAAAAACAAGTTCTGATCTTCAACATTATTTAGTAAAACCAAGTTCTGATCTTCAGCATTATTTAGAACATCTTCCTTACCACCTTTAGGATCAGAGTCATTACTCTCAAATAAGGTTTCACTTTGTACAGCTGTAACACTGAACTGTAAAACACCCATTTGCTCCTGCCTACCAAAAATATTTTTAAGTAAAGCATTCTCTTTATTTTTCTCTACACCACAACACTGTTTGTTGCCAGACTTAGTTGGCCAGTGTCACTTTCTTTTGTGAAGCCATGTTGCTGTTTATCAGCAAAGCTTAACATCTGCTCCCTTCTATGATAGCAGCACAAGTACTGTTTTGTTTGCTATCTCTTTTGACTCTCATTTTTTGGTATGTACAATTCATAGTTGGCACACAATTTCTTTGTTGCACTGGATGTTGCAGTACACAGCAATGAACCCCCTACTCCCTCCAGAAGATTTAACTTTTAGAAGCAGCACATGCCACAAACTGTGGTTTCACAAAATACTTCATGAGTTTTGTTAAAGCAATTTTACCATGTTTATTACAGACACATCATTGGCAGGTATCTAGTATAATGCTTCCAGAGAATATTATTTTCCAGCCACCACAGTTAAAACTGCTGTAAAGACTTGTTTTTATTGCTGGCAGATGTCTCAGTATGGCCACAGGACAAACTTTCTTACAGGTATAACATTTCATTACAATTTGTTACTCAAGAAGACTCATTTTATACTGAAGATTTGTTTTATGCTTCCCATATACCTTGCCATGTGCTTCTTACTACTGTTTCCTAAGAGGTAAGTACACACACTACCTCAGAAGACTGAGTGTTTTAAGAAGCCCAGCCATTTCTATGTGCTTTGTGCACACTGCACATTTCTTTTGTCCTTTTGCTTTTACTTTCCGATAAACTTGACTTACACACACACCTGGTTCTCAGCAAAATAGTTTCTACCAAACACTAGGATGAATTTTAGAAAGGCTACCACAAAGTGTAAGGTGGTTGTACACTGTATGATAACCATTTATGATTCAGATGAAACCCTACAATGTGTAGAACTGGGGTGGGATGTCTGTAAAGCCTACCATAAATGGTAACAATGCATTCTGGGGAATGTGTTTGTGCTATTAGCCACGTATTCTTCCTCCGGAAATGCCTGTGGTAAGGCATTTATGCAGCCAAGAAATTTAGAAAAACACTTTTTGTCTGCATAGGTTACCTCAGTGGCCCATGTTAATGAACATGGTCCAAAGCTCCCATTCACCTGATCGTGTTACAAGTAAGTGCTACAGGAGCTTAGTGGAAAGGTAGTGTTGGGGGGTACTTGCATGTGTATATGTGTATGGCTGCATGTGTGAATGTATTTAGAGGTAAGAGCAGTGTAGTGTGTGTGTGTGTGTGTGTGTGTGTGTGTGTGTGTGTGTGTGTGTGTGTGTGTGTGTGTGTGTGTGTGTGTGTGTGTATCAGTGAGGGAAGTCACAGTAAGGAGTAGTTATGGGATAGGTATTGTGTATATCTGGGGGGTTGAATAGGTGAGTGTGTCTGTGAGTGAGGTCAGGAGGGGGAATGTGTCTGTGTGTGCATAGTATATGCATGAATATGTGAATCTGTGATGTGGGGGACTGTCATGCTGTCACACTCCCCTGGACTAATGAGTAAATCCTGCAACATTATGAGGAACACTAGACACCAGAGATGCTCACTTTATTTTGTACCTTAAAGGCATTTAAAAGTGTAATATAACAACCTTTTACAACATAAAGATTTAGGGGGGAAGAACACTAGTCTCCAGGGATAAATGTTCATATTTTGTCTTAGACACACGCAAAAATATATCAGAAAGACATTTTTTGGCATAAAAGATGTAGGGCAGGGGAAACATTAGACACCAGGGATAAGTTTTCACATTACCTTAAAGGCACTTACAAAAATTCAAATTCTGTAGCCTTGGCACTCACTCACATCTCTTTAGCAGAAAGTTAGCTCTCTGTGTCAGCAATAGTCATGAGAGATAAACCTTACGTATTACCTTATTTTTTTTTAACAAACAAACAAAAAATAATATAAAAGGGGGGGATATTCAAACACTACATTATTGCTATAACAAGTAGGAACATTAACCCCTACACTAACAAAGGCGTTAATATAAGGGAGTATTTGTATATAATAAAAAGTTTGAAACTCTTAATATCTAGCAATACTTGTGATTACAATGGTCCATGAGTTACAAGGGACACAGCATGTATAAGATGCAACATCAGGAGTAGTCTGTAATATCACACTCTGTCTTTCTCTTTGAGTGTGGTAATCCAAAGGAGCACCAGTTCTCTTTCTTTGCAGGTGGGAAAATCAATTCACAATGTGTTTGCTCTTGCAGGCAGCAATACAGGAATGAAAAACATGCTTAATCGGGGCGTGGCCAATTTGCCAGTCTGATAGCAGCAGAAATCCATAGCTCTGCTTAGATTTTAATATCCTGACAGGAAATATACTTTAATTTTTAGAAAAATCTAAGTAAAAGTATACTATAAGATAGATTAATATAGACGCTTTATTATTTTCTAAAAATTAATACATAGTCAAGAGAATTTTTTAATTATTCCTGTCAAGAGATTTTCTACTGGAGATCTCAAAATGAGCAACTCGAAGAACCCACACCAGGAGACTGCAGTGAAGAAAGAACTGCATCTTATAATAACAAACATCCAAGAACTGTCACTAAAAATGGACAAATTTGAAAACAAAATGGATATTATCAAACAAGAATGCAATAAACAACTGGAACTTCTAAATGGAATAGTAAAAAAACAATCTGAACAGATTCTTGCCTTAGAGGAAACAGTAACTGACCTGGATACTAAAGTGACAGAGAATGAACATCACAATGAATTTCTTCTGAAACAAAACACCAGGCTGACTAAGAAACTGGAAGACCTTGAAATTAGATCAAGAAGGAATAATAAGAATATATGGAATTTCTGAGAAAGAAGAGGGTGCTAACATGGTTCAGTTCCTCAATAAGTAGTTTTCATCAGCACTAAACATGCCTGAATCCCTCTCTTTTGGAAATGAGAGGCCTCATCGGTCCCTGGCAAATCCAGCTTTGTCTCTGAGTTTATCTAACCACTGGTCTATAATAGTTAAATTTCTTTCCTCACAAGACAAGGACTTAGTGCTGTAATCAGCTTGGACTAATTCCCCTCAAGATGGGTGAAAAAGTTATTTGTTTTGATAATGACTACACCTCTACAGTCATATCCAGAAGAAAGCAGTGTGTTCCTCTAATTAAGTCCTTGAAAAAAGCCAATATTAAAGCTCAAATTATTTTTCCTGCAACAGCCTCTGCTGTGCCTGAGCCTATTTAGATACTTTTTAACATGTTTATGAAGCTGCAGCTTGAGGAAACAACAGTGATGACATCACTTGACCTTTTGAACTTGTTGAATGGATGTATTTAGAATTCTTTTCCCTTGAAATTCTGTCATCCTTCACTTAGATACTTTAAATGGTAAATAATTAGTTCTGATAAGTTTGTTGTTGGTATCCCCAACAAATATTCCTTTCTCTACACTGTCTAAAACAAAAAATTCAAACTTCTTAAAATTTATACAGGACAGTGCGTGTCTGGACAATGAATTATTTTTATCTTTTTTCTTTATTGCCAAGACATGCTCATATATCCTATGTTTTAAAACTCTTTTAGTCTTTCCAATATAATAATTTTTACATGTGGAACAAGTAGCTATATAAACTATACTTTCACTATTGCAATTGAAATACTTGTTGGCCCAAAAAGTCTGTCTCAAATGTTCCACTGTGATAAAGGATGAATTGCTGATGAACCTGCATTGTTTGCAGTTCATACATGCAAAAGTTCCTTTTTCCATGGAACACATCCTTATATTATCCTTTTCTACTATCTTGGGTGATTCTAACATCTGCTTAATGTTTGTAACCTTCTTATATGTGAACTTTGGTAACAAACCCAAAGCTGAAGACAAATCTTTGTTCCCAAGAATAATTCTCCAGTTCTTCTCAATAACCTCTTTAATAAACCACATTTCCTTTACAATAGGCAAAGGAAAAGCAGTTTGAAATTCTTGAGTGTTCTGATCACCATTTTTACTTAAACTTACCGGGGGTCCCACCACTATATCACTAAAAGTCAGAATTGGTTTGAAACCTCATTTTCTATTACCTGTAACCATCCTAAATCATAACCCCTTTGGATGAACAACTGTCTAAGAAAAGACAGTTCATCCAAAAAGATATTATCTTCAGAAGTAAGTCTGCTCAATCTAATCATTTGCCCATTGATGACTCCCTTTTTCATATGACCTGGGTGCAAACTGTCCTTGTGTAAATAGTGATTAGCAAAACAGGACTTCCTGTATATTCTACTACTAAATCGTCTAGTAGTGTGGTCTATGCTTAAAGCCAAATCCAAAAAATTGATGTCTTTGCCAAATCCTCCTATTTTAAAAAATAAAAAATCTGTAGTATTGTTAAGATCTGTGACCAAGTCTACAAATTCTAAATAATCCCCTGACCACAGAAAAAACAAATCATCTATATATCTAAAATATAATTCAACCATACTGAAACTAGGATGTAACCTGAGAAACTTATGCTCCCAATTTGCCATGACTATGTTGGCAAAAGCTGGTGCAACTCTTGCCCCCATAGCAACACCTGACAATTGTTTATAAAATACCTTATTGAAGCTGAAAAAGTTATTGTCAAGCACCAACTCCATTAAAGTACAAATGGTATTCACTTTCTCAGCAGAAAAATCCGTATTATGTGTGAGGTATTCTCTCATAGAATCCAAACCCTTTTCTTGATTGATAGAGGTATACAAACTTCTGACATCAAGTGTGCCAAAAAATATGGTCTTGTCAGGTATTCTGTATTTTCCTAAGATTTCCAATAAATGCCAAGAATCCCTTAGATAATAATCTGACTCCTGGACAACTGGATTAAGAACACTATATCTAACCATATAGAAATATTTTCGGTTTTAGATTGCCTAGCAGAAACAATAGGTCTAAAAGGTGGATTCCTTTCGTCGTTTTGAATTTTCGGAATACCAAAAATGTGGCCATCTTGGGGTATTCCACCAATAAGAAATCATATGCCCTGCTTTCAATTTCTCCCTGACAAAGCATATCGAACAATAAAGTGTCCATTCTTCTAAAACTATGCCTTATAAAATCTAGAGAAACTTTCTTATATGTTTTGGAATCTTCCAATAACAACCTCATTGATTTGTCATAATCACTAGTATTCATGACCACAATTTTGCCCCCCTTGTCAGCTTTCATAGTTCTGTCAGAGTTTTTAATCAATTCTTTCAGTGCAAACAATTCCTCTTCAGGTAAATTACATCTATCATTGTAACATTTTATCTCCCTAAACTCTTTTTCACACATGTTCTGAAAAACCTGCAAAGTGTTAATCAATGGTGGATTAAAAACACTTGGTTTGCAAGGTGTTAGCGAAGTCAATTGCCTATTGCTATTGACATCCTGCATAATGTATTTAAGATTAAGCTTGCGCAAAAAGGGTCTGAAATCCACCATTAATTTGCCTGTGTTAACCCCACAAGTGGGGATGAAAGAGAATCCTTTTCTTAATACATTATTTGTTGCTGCAGAAAAAGATAAACTAGACAAATTTAAAATGTCAATATTGAAATTGTTGGTGGAAAATGAGGTTACCACCTCCGTTTGTTCTTCCCTTTCATCTTCCCCTTCTGCTGTGTCGAATTGTACTATTTGGTAGTCCGTTTTTTGAAAGGCCCCAATTTCTGAAAAGGGCCAGTATTTTGTCCATTCGAAGAGCCCACCACTTCAGCATAACTAGTCCCGGCCTCAACTGTGATGTTTGTTGATTCATCCTTATTGTTGGATGATTCCTTACTAGGAGGCATTACTTCAACTTCACTTGACGTAGAAGTAGTATCTTTTGAAATAGTTGTCATCCCCTGACCCATGTTACTCACTTTATCTTTCATGTTTGTGTTATTAGAGACCAAATTTGAAGTCTCCTCAACTTCCATATTGCATATGTAAGCTTGATTCAGCTTATATGCATTGATGTCCCTTTTTAACTTGGACTGCTTTCTGGCAATTATGGTTGCTCTATGTCTATCAGCCTTTGCTTCAACACTGTTGTATAATGTCAAAAGATTATTGAAGCAACTATAATTTTTGATGTTTTCATCCAAATGTTTAATGTTGTTCTTGATTTTAACTATCTCTTTTTCATAGTGAGCAACTAACACCCGCATCATGGCCAGTCCTGTTTCATTGTATAGTTCTATCAAAGTATTACACAATTCATCCCCAGGTGATACACAGTTAGGGAACTTTGCTGTCCTTAGACCCTGCGGGACTATTTTACGCTGTATACATTCCCCCAAATATTGTGTCTCCAAAACTAGCGTGACGTGTTTGAAGACCAGTCTTTCCATTTCAAAAATTTGTTTTCTACAAACATTAATGTCATTTAGCTGTTTACTTACAGTTTCGTTACCGAAACCTCTACCAAGGTGGTAAACGGATTTTCTTTGACTCTGCATACATAATTCCACACATCGTTCTCTGCTAAATTCTGCTGCTCTCTTCCTTCACCATTTTGGTCCACAGGATCAACGCTACTACTGGCATCAGCAACATTGTTAAGTGGGCATGACTCATCACAGGTTCGAAAATTTAGAGTCCGCTTCCTTCTTATTGTGTGGAATTTGTAATTGCCCCTGTAAGCAATTTTTGACTATCTTCGTTATGGTATTCGATAGTCTTTGTTGAAAATCAGGTGTTGTGGAAAAATCATCACCTCTTTCATTAACTGGGTAGGTTGAAAAATTTAACAAATCATCTTGTGAAGAGACCTCAGAGGCCATGGAACTTAATTCCATACAGGTTAAACTAACAAACAAATAAACTGTAAATCCACTCCACTGAATGAAAAAAATGGAAAAAAACGTAGGAACCAATCCAATGACCACTCTCGGACACAATCAACTTAGCGCTTTCATCCACTTTAATGACGTGAACTTCATCAGAAACACCAAACAACTACCTACCCCTTCATTAAATACTTAATTACAGGAAATGATGTAACAGCTATAATAATGTACTTAAATAATATTCTGTAATGAAACACAACATTAAAAATGTCTACACAAAAATGCAAAAGTGAAAAATAAAAATTACATAGTAAAACTTAAGTAAAGTTTATATATATGGCAGAATAAAATTTTGGTACCCCCCAAAAAAAGGAGAGAGTGGGACAAAGAACTTTTAGACTTACAAAAAACATAGACAAGATAAAAATGGACACAAAACCAAATAACAAAGTAGCACATAATGAAATTACTAAGTTAAATCAAAAATACTTAGAAGTTCTGAATCATAAGGTAGCAATGTACCTGGAAAATTTAAATTACAATCTTATGCTGTAAATCCCGACTATCTACATAAAATAGTGGTAAGATCCAAAAAATAAACAATCAAAATCATATTAATGAGATTAAATATAAAAGTGATGGTTCAGTTAAGAGTACATCTAACTTAATGGGCATATTAGAAGTGTTCAAAAACTACTATAAAGATATAAATAATAACACACCACTTTTGGAGACAGATAATATAATAAATACTTTTATTCAAGAAAATATAACTACTAAGGTGTCAATGAAACAAAAATAACATATTAAATAAACAAATAACACTAACAGAAGTGAAAGAGCAAATAAAAAAAATTAAAAGATAATAAAGGTCAAGGACTGGATGGAATAATTCCTGAATTGTATAAGATTTTTCCTGAATATATAATAAAGAAATTGATGAGTGCCTTTACTATGGTTAAGCAAAAATGTATAACACCCCCATCGTGGAAATATTCAATTATTTCCCCCATTTTAAAAGAAGGTAAGGACCCCAAATCTTGTGATTCATATAGGTCAATTTCATTACTAAACACTGATTATAAAATGTTTGTGGCAATATTAATTAATAGGATAAAGAAAATAATACCTAATCTAATACATAATGATCCGACAGGGTTCATTCTTCATAGACAAGTACAAGATAACATTATTAAATTACTATCATTAATAGACATAGCATGCAAATACAAAAAACAACTATTATCAGCCTAGACATAGAAAAGGCTTTTGATTCTATTAGTTAGTCTTATCTACAAAGAATTCTGATTAGTTTTGAATTCTCCTCAGATTTTGTCAACTTATTAATGAAAATTTATAGTGGGGCACAAGCTTATGTGAAAATCAGATCATGTCTATCCTCACCACTAGAAATCCTCAAGGGAAGTAGACAAGGTTGTCCTTTGTCACCATTATTGTTTGCTCTTTCAATTGAACCTTTTGCTACATATATCAGAAACAAGCAAAATATAAAAGGCGTTTAAGTTAATAAGTACTATTGTCCTAAGATACAATTATTTGCTGATGATATTTTGTTAATGTTGGGTGATGTTGATGATTCTTTGCATGATGTTATAAATACCTTAAGCAAGTTTGAAAGAATTTCAGGGCTTAAATTTAATCATAATAAATCCAAAACATTACCAATTAACAAAAAGATCAACAAAAACCTAAGAGAGAATACACTGTTTAATTGGGAGAATAATGTATTAGAACATTTTTGGTGTCAGTATAAAGAATACATGGAAAGAGTCTGTTAAACTAAACTACAATAATTTAATAACCACCATTAGTGAACTAATCAAAAGATGGAATAAAATGTTCTTCACAATGGAGGATAGGCTCTCTTTAATTGAAATGATAATGTTACCTAAAATTTTGTTTTATATACAGTCATTGATACTACCCCCTCCCAAAAACTTATTTAAAAAAATTCCATGCTACTTAAATTTTTATGGTCCCCTTTAAAACCTAGGATTGCATATAAATGGGACATTAGAGCTTGGAAAAGTAATGGGATAAAATTCCCTAGCTTAGATATTTATTTCAAATCAGTTATAATTAATGTAATATTACATTGGATCTCACCTACCTATATATATGACTGGACAATAATACATGAGATTCATATAATTGATGTCAGAACTATAGAAAATCAATTTAAAGAACAATACGGAATAAGTAGAGGTCATTGGCTTTTACGTGACTTTTGTTTATTTAATAAGAAGTTTGATCATTTTTCTTATGGTATTAATCAAATATTTAATAACGTTAAAAATATAATTAATTTTAAATACCACATTAAACAATTCCTATTTCTTATATTCCCTATAGCATACACCCCTGATTCCTTCAACATCAATGTGATGCAAAAATTAAAGGAAAATAACTTGATATTCTGGCATCAGTTTATTAAAAATAAGAGTATTAAACCACTAAACTCTCTTCTATGTAGTTTTGATAATAGTCAAGACACTTGGTTGTTTATACACTTATTACGACAGTTTATAGAAAACAAAATGAGAGTATCAATCAACCTAGAGATTGAATCTATACCTAGTTTGATTCAGCTTTTTATTAGGTGTCTTGAAAAGAGAGATGATCAAAATTAAGCATCTCACCTATCTATAAGATACTAAGAAAAGACTCTAAAGTTTGACTCAAATGTTTAGAATTACTATGTAAAGGTTAATGGAGAACAAATATCTGATGAATCCAAAAACTGTTATTGAAATCTATGTATGGTACCTCTTCTTCCTTATATTGGAGATTGTATACATGGAAATTTATGAATAGGAGTTTCTATACTGCACATAAAATAAATCTTATGCTCAAAAACAATGAAAGTAAATATTGGAAATGTGATGAATTACTAGAGACCAAATGGGTTCACATGTTCATTGAATGTAGAAATGTTCAATACTGGAAATACTTCAGATATTTTGTAAAGGCTTTATGGTCTGATAACTGTCATATTTCTAACTCACTAATCCTATTCAATGTTCCTATACCTAGTGTAATACCTAAATCTCAGATTCAGTTACTCTGGTCAATTCTTGCAGTTGCCAGAAAAGTTATTACTTTGAACTGGGAAAGTAAACAAGATTTGACGTTTAAAGAATTTATTAATTTAGCAAAAGTTGTTTGTAAAAAAGAACTGCAAATCATTTGTTATAGAACTCACAACATTACTCATAAAAAAACAGCATGGCAAAAATTGGAAAACCTTTTGAACAAATGCTGATAACTTCTCATGGATAAAATGATTGTTTATCATGGATGAATGTAAATATTGTAAATAGTTTTGTTATTGTTTTATTCTATTTGTTATATGTACATTTGCGTATGTTTATAATGAAAACAAAATTAAAATGTTTTTGGAAAACATGCTTAATTTGTATAGTTTTATCATATTTTGCTACATAGTCTTCAGTGTTATGATGATTAAGTTGGTTTATTTCAAGGAGTAGTGTTCGCTTGTGGATGATTTGAAGGGGGATTCTACATTTAAAAAGTTAAAGATTATGTGCATTCCTGCATTATCCATGATATTATGTTTCAGCCCTGGGTATTCCTTATGACAATGAGTGGAAAAATAATTACCATTATTAATCATTCAAGATGTGTCAGGGGATTATTAACATATTGTGTGACAGATCCAAGTGTCTAGAAAATTTGACTGTTTTAAATTAAAAAAAAAGGATGCTGGAGATCTTCCAGGGGGATACCCTCTAAATCTTCTTCTTTCTTCTTTTTCTTTCAGCCATTAGGGGTTGCCACAGTGGATCATCTGTTTCCATTTCTTTCTGTCCTCTGCATCTTGCTTTGTCACATCAGCCACCTGCATGTCCTCTCTCATCACATCCATAAACCTTATCTTAGGCCTTCCTCTTTTCCTCTTACTAGGCAGCTCCATCCTTAGCATCCTTCTCCCATTATACCCAGCATCTCTCTTCAGCACATGTCCAAACCAATGCAATCTCACCTCTCTGGCTTTGTCTCCAAACTGTCCAACCTGAGATGACCCTCTAATATACTCATTTCTAATCCTGTCATACCTCATCACATGCAATGCAAGTCTTAACATCTTTAACTCTGCCACCTCCAGCTCTGACTCCTGTCTTTCCATCAGTGCCACCATCTCCAACCCATAGCTGGTCTCACTACCATCTTGTAGACCTTCCCTTTCAATCTTACTGGTACCCATCTGTCACAAATCCCTCCTGACATTCTGTTCCACCCACTCCACCCTGCCTGTACTGTCTTCTTCACCTCTCTTCCACACTCACCATTACTCTGAACTGTTGATCCCAAGTATTTAAACTTATCCACATTCACCAACTTTACTCCCTGCATCCTCACCATTCTTCTGTTCTCCCCCTCATTCACACAGATATATTCTGTCTTAGTCCTGCTGATCTTCATTCCTCTCTAAAGCATATTTCCACCTCTCCAGGGTCTTCTCAACCTGCTTCCTACTCTTACTACAGATTGCAATGTCATCTGCAAACATCATAGTCTACGTGGACTCCTGCCTGATCTCGTCGGTCAACCTGTCCATTACCGTTGCAAATAAGAAAGGGCTCAGAGTTGATCCTTGATGTAATCCTACCTCTGTCTTGAATGCATCCATAACTCGTACTGCAGAACTCACCACTGTCACACTGCCTTCGTACATATTCTGTACTACTCTTACATACTTCTTTGCCACTCCCACTTTCCTCATACAATACCACAACTCCTCTCTAGGCACTCTTTCATATGCTTTCTCTAAGTCCACAAAGACACAATGCAGCTCCTTCTAACCTTCTCTATACTTCTCCATCAACACCCTTAGAGCAAACATCACATCTCTTGTGCTCTTTCCTGGCATGAAACCATACTGCTGCTCACTGATTATCACCTCCCTTCTTAAATTAGCTTCCACTACTCTTTCCCATAACTTCATGCAGTGGCTGATCAATTTTATCCCTCTCTAGTTAATACAGCTCTGCACATCACCCTTATTCTTAAAAATTGGTACCAAAACACTTCTATACTCCTCAGGCATCCTCTCACTTTCCAAGACTTCTTTAAACAATCTGGTTAAAACCTCCACTGCCATCTCTCCTAAATGTTTCCATGCTTCTGTGGGTATAATATCTGGACCAACAGCTTTTCCATACTACCTCCTTGCTAATTCGTTGCACTTCCTGATTCACTATCCCCACATTATCCAGCACTCTCTATCTCTCATTCTCTTCATTCATCAGACTCTCAAAGTACTTCTTCCATCTACTCAACACACTCTTGTCACTTGTGAGTACATTTCCTTTGTTATCCTTTATCACCCTAACCTGCTGCACATCTTTCCCAGCTCAGTCCCTCTGTTTAGCCAATTGGTACAGGTCCTTTTCTCCTTCCTTAGTGTCCAACCTTTCATACAACTCGCTATATGCCTTATCCTTAGTCTTCATCACCTCTTTCTTCACCATATGCCTCATCTCCTTGTACTCCTGTCAACTTTCTTCATCTCTCTGGCAATCCCACTTCTTCTTCCCAACATTATTCCTCTGTACACTCTCTTGTACTTCCTCACTCCACAATGAGGTCTCCATTTCCTCCTTCCTTTGTCCGGCTGTCATGCCAAGAACCTTTCTAGCTGTCTCCAGTACCACCTCTGCTGTAGCTGCCCAGCTATCTGGTAACTCTTCACTGCCACCTAGTGCTTATCTTAACTCTTTCCTGAACTCTACCTTACAGTCATTAATTTTCATCTTCCACCATTTGATCTTTGGCACTGTCCTCACTCTCCTCTTCTTCTTCTGGATGCACAAGCCAGTCTATTTCTTTATGCTGGTCCCAAGCCCAGATAAATTGGGAGAGTTATGTCGGAAAGGGCATCCAGTGTAAAATTTTTGCCAGATCAAATATGCAGACAGCAATACAGATTTCCATACCCTCTAAATATAGTTTGTGTATTAATTGCAATGGATATTAAAAATGAATTAATGAGACAACTGTAGTCTGAAAATGAGACACTGACTGCATCCTGGTGCCATTCAGGTTTAAGGCTTTTTACTTTCAATATGAGTTTGTGAGGCTGTAAGTTTAAAGATATAAAAGAGTATGGTTGTCCTTACGTTGTAAAAAAGAAAGGTAGCTGATGACACTAAAGAGGTTGTAGAGTGGCCACCAACTGGTTATTATTATGGGTTGGTTGGACTCTTTCAGAGGAGTTTGAGTACCTAGTGACTGGTTGTGATCAAAGATGGGAATTAATAATTTGCTCCTTGAGTGATTTCTGAAGGATGCTGAATATGATGATTCTTTTCAAGAGTGTTTCGATGGTGAATGATCCACTGTTGTAGATGTTTGTTGTGACTTCAAATGGATCATATTTGAAGTATCAGTAACACAAGAAGATAAGATTTGTAGTTGTACAGTTATTGCTGTTGTGATTGGTCTAGTTTTCTAGCAATAGGATGGTAGGGGTGATTTTGAGACTTGCTTTGGTGTATGAGTAGGAAATGACAATGTTGGAGCAAAGCATAAGAACAAATTGTGAATTTGTTAGAATTAAGTTGCCGTACTGGAGCAGGCCAGGTATGTATTTACTGAGTGTTCAATAAGGCCTATAGAGCAAATAAAAAGGAGCACCAAATAAAATGAAGATGCCAGTATTGTGTTGTAGGTCGTCAGTGTTTATGGTTGAATGGTTTATTATACTGGGGTGCTTGAACTTGGGTAACATTAAAAGAAAACTCCACCCTAGAACAAAAAAAAATCTGTTTTTTCCTTTATTTGTAATTTTAGCCTATTTTCCACAACATGACTACCAACAGGGCTTGATGTGTCAACGTGATCTTGTTCTCCCTAAACCCTTTCTCTTTCCCATAATGCTTTGTATGACTCATGCCTGACATAAGAATGTAACTGAATTCCCATGCCATTGACATATAATGGGATTTGTATGAGTCACTGTTATCTTCTTTACCTTCTATAAAAGGAGTGCTTCTTTTCTGTGTCTAATCATCTTCATTTTGTTTGGCTCAGACCTTGTTTTACACATCAGATAATAAATTAAAACTTAAATATATTGGACAAATAACGTGGAGAGAAATAAAAATGGTGTTGAGATGGTTTTAGACATAAGACAGGAAAAATGCTCTGTGAACGGTAAGTGCAAATAGTACTTTGCATTAATACATGTAAATATAAACCTGTGGACATAAAACATGGATTAAAACAAGCACAACAAACACTCTGAGTCTCAGCTGCAGGTAGGTGTATAGGTATCGTCAGTCTGAAGATGATTAATACTGTGGTTCTCTGATGGATTCTGAGATGATGTGTAAACCAGTTCTGGGCCCATAGATTTTATTCAGGACAGTATGCTATGACAACTTAGGAGTCTTCATTTAGGAGCTGAGGCCAGCTTGAGATCAAATGGGGTCTGTTGGAAATATATAGGACCACAAGGTCAGGGTGAGAAGAAGAAGAATACTAGTTGTGAAACCATAAGTCCAAAACAAAGGGCAAGTTTTATAGGTCTAAGCAGTGCTAAGTGGAGTCGTGTTTCAATGTTCTTTTGCCAAGGATCACTTAAGCTAGTAAGATGATCCACCACCCTAGAATGAATTAGGTAAGTACAGAGACAGAATATGTAATGTAGTCTGGAAAGTTTTCACTTTGCTTGGAGTTAAGGTTGATATATGTATTTTCTGACTTTTTTTCTAAGTCCAGTATGCTGAGCAGAACATCAAGCCCTCCTCTCATGACTGGACTATGAATCCACCTCCCCAAGTCCTTTTGTTCTTGGGGTTGAAAGTTACCATAGCCAGTAGAGACAGCCATCACCCACACCGTGTAAGATCGTGATTTTTATGTTAGCATCTAGCTTTTCCTGCACATGACGAGTCATGGCCAAGGGGTTGCCATGCAATGAGCTTTAGTGATGTACATCCACGCCTCCATGTGTGATGTAATCAATTGGATGTGTCACCTCATAGGCTGCAACCTCTGGGTGAGCCTCAGTCTCCACCTGGACTTTATCCATATGCTCCCTGCCCCTCCCCTTGAGATGAGATAAGCAGACTAAGTCTTGCTAGTCCTCTTCTTACACACATCAGCTCCCAGAGTTGCCCAAGCTACTAATCAAACAGAGGTTACCTGGATCATAGTCAGGGCTTTATTTGCCTATGCCAATATAGCCAGTTAGTCTGACTTGTGTTTGACTCTGTAAGTGCATAAAAATAAAACAGTGTAAGGCTGAAATGATAGAAAATATATGTCCAAGGTCCATATGGTGCTTCTACAGAAAGAAGCTTGCATGTTCCTTTCTGTCTATGTAATATTGTGTGAAATGCTTGTAATTTGCAAAACCAGCATCAGACAGCACTATGTTACTTTCTAGAGGAGATTTTGTCACTGGATTCAACTGACAGATTTAATCGTATGTTACAGATAGCTTTCCTGTAATAACAAACAACACTTGTGTTTTAAATTGTTTTGTGCTCCTAAAACATCATAATGTGTTGATTACAAGTGAAACTGCTCACCAAGCTAGATATTGACCTTGCAGTTGCTGCTGTCTTGTTACAGTTACAGAACAAAGTCTTATATTAATCATTTACTTATTGACTGGAGTAAAACGACACACCTAATCATCAAGGGAAAAAAATCGGTTGGCCATTGTTTTAAATCTGCCCTTTTCCCCTCTGTAGTGCGATCTCGGAGATAGTATATTTACTTAGAGGGTGTGGGGGGCAAAGCCCCCCACTTCATAGTGTTTGTTATATTGTGTCATGCATAGCTGGCCTACTGATTTTTTCCCTTGAAAAAGAATCAATGATGTGGCCGTTCACTCAAGTGCAGATTCGACACATATGTGTCAATGAAAGGGTAGTCGACTTTTAGTTCCTTCCACTACATAATGTAGACCCAGAGCAAGGCACTATAACACTTTATAAAGCAAGCAATTAAGAAAATGGTCTGTCTCTCCTAATGATAGTCTTAGACAGAATTCACATGAATTCCCATGGTGAAAAACTTGTTCTACTTAAGTTATGGCCAAAGTAACAAAAACAGTTACACTTTGATTTTAACTGCTGCTCAGGTCTTAAAACTCATTCCATGAAGCAAACATACACAACTGTTCCTCAGGCACAAAGCCCAGATAGCAATATATCAGTCAGTCTTCCCATGGCAAGCCAAGGTGATAACATAAGCAGAAAGGGAAGAGCTTGTAGTACTACAGAATAAGTATTAGCAAGGTCACCAATAACCCTGTTAACTACAAAACAAATTGATCGCTAATATCACATAGCCAATCAGTCTGTGACATTTGGAGCAGCCACATTTCTACATCATTTTTTCAGATGCTCTGAAATGACTGCTGTACCTGCTCTTGCTGTAAAGGTCACTCTTGACCACTGAGAAAGAAATCATCCAGAAAATGAATTCAGAATTTCTCTGCTGTATCATGACTCAGTGTGAAATGCACTAAATCTTTCAAAACTTGTTCGTCCTACAGTAGGAGGCAGTTTCATTCGGTCAGTCAGCTAACACTTCTGTTGTAAATGTCATGCCCAGTAGATCTTTATTCTGATGGCATTCAATCTGCTTCTACAACTGCTTTTGGCATCATTGCTCCCAGACCATCTCTACCTTTTTAAATAACATGTGATTTTATCAAATCTACTTGGATATAGTACTACTAACAGAGGTACCCCAAGAACTAAGATGGACATTTAATAAGCCAGGGCTTCCTTAGAACTAAACATATGGGAGACATCCTTAGCATAGTGATGAAAGAGAACAGGAATGCAAAAGAATAGAGTGCCTGTACTTATTTTAGAACAAGAATATCGTTCATGTTCTGTGCATTGGTATTTGAACTTAAACCCTTAAATCAGTAACTTAACAATTTCTGAAGCTGCATTCTTAAATGAGATGGATACTGTCATTGCACAATCTGACTTACTGAATTAGATTCCAAGCTGTGAGATTACATTTTTAAAGCATCATTACATGTTGGGAAGTTTCACTCACAGTCCTTGCTACTGATATTTACTAACAATGGGATTAGTAGGGTGAATACTCCCACAGTATTGCAGCCTCAGAATTAGTATACATTTTCTCAGAATATAGTTGAGTCCAGGTGTTCTGTGGATTACAGTTATAGGTTTTAGATGGAGAACACAACTGTCTACACAGAATTATTCACAGAAACCCTGTACAATCCACATTAGTGGCTCCAGGCTCCTTTTCTTGCCAGGGCACATAGGAACAGTAGCTAGCTGGAGGGGCACATAAGGCATGCAAAAAAAAAACACAGAAGTACCATACGTATGACACGTTAACTCATCCATAATCCACAGTTAAAAATGAAAGACCATTTCTGTATGAAAAAAAATACATTGAATGCCATAATCTTACGAATCCTGGCAAAGTTCACAACACAGAAAAACTATTGATTTGTCATAATCAAGGATCACTGTCTGGATGAAGTTTCGGTTTGCTACAGTGCAGCAAGTCAAGTTTGTAGCTACCAAAGCAAAACAGGCAGGAAAATGTCATGCACAAACACATTTGCACCTCAGTAGAAAGAGAAAAAGTATCATTAACCCAGATCAGGAACAAAAAAAGTCAGACTTATTTTGTTCTGTGCTGCATTGTAAGGAAAATATTTTTAAACAATTACAGCACAGTTTACCAGTACACATCTGCCCACTGTAGACACTGGTGGATAGCAAATATAAGTGCCATGGGAGTTTTTACATCAACCTGAGCTACCACCAACTCAGGCAGATGGGGCCTCATTTTAATGTCTCATCTGAAGGGCAGCATACCCAGGAGTGCAGCGACCCCACCCCCCCTTATGCTGCTCTGCAGTGTTAATATTCTAAACAAAATTAATCCAAGCACTTGGCATGTGAATAGAACCCACAGCTTTCTGCACCAAAGTACAGCATGAACCTGGTGAGCTACTGAGACTGCAAATAAACATGTCAGTTTTGCAGCTCCCTCCAAGGAAAACACTACAGAAAGACAAAGCAAATATAATAATAGGAACCTTCTAGTACTCTTTTTCTGTGTTGCTGAAATAACACTAATATAAGTCATTTAGATGTTAATGTTTTTGTTTTTGATGTAGCACAATACCTGTCAACTCATTTGGTCAAGAATTCTGGACAATGCCAAAATGGGGGGGGGGGGTGAAATTGGGAACAATTTTTAAATATTACTCTAATTCACTTAAAAAGTTAATAGAACATGTTTTGCATCAACAATGATTGATTTACCAGAAAATCAAAAATCCAAACCAAAGAAACAAGCGACAGATGGCTCTCCAGTTCCTTTGTTTTATTCCAGGGATGATAAAAACACAATTTAAAACCAAGAACGTTTGTAAAAATAAATCTCATTGAAAATTCATCAAGCGCTTCCATCCCTGTTGTTGGGGCTTCATTGGAATAACTGCTTACGCCATCCCTTTCCTTAAATAACCTCATCTTCACCCATCTCTTTCACTTAAAGTGACAACCACCTGAAAACCCACTCAGGTACTTGCACTTTATGTTGAATAAGCATTTTTTTTACTTCAAAAACTTTAAAAACTACAGTTATAAAACCAAACCTATTGTTTCTTAAAGTATTAATCTTTTTTTTTAAACTACCAGGAACCCTGGATATTGCACACTAAATAACACAGCATGCCTATGAATGTGATTCTTGAACATATGCAAAAAGTGGTCTAAACATATGTTTAAATTCTGTGTAATAGATAATGTATTCATAGATGAAAAAGGGGGACCATGGAAGGACTGGCTTGAGGTAAAAGAACTGAAATGGCAATTAAAGACCAATGTATGTTTGTTTCTTTTGGCTTTTCCCGGTTAGGGGTCACCACAACGGAACTCCGGTCCGCTAATGATTGGCAGTAGATTTTGACGTGCTGGCTTGCCAGGCCTAACGCACAACCTTCAACGAAGGAACGCCCATTCACGCATGTCGCCACACAGAAGACGCTCTAACTGAGAATCGAATGGGCAACGTCTAACTGTGAGGCGACAACGTTACCGCAGCACCACCAAAGACCAATGCTACTGGTAAATATGGTTAAATTAGATGGTTTCTATCAGCAGTGTTTTAAGATGGAAGGCAACATTATAAAATTGTGGATTTTAATAATATTTATTGGAAGGGAGTGTTTATACCACTTTTTGTAACATATATGTTCAATAATTATGTTCACTGACATGCTGTGTTATTTAGTGTGTGATATCCAGGATTCCTGGTAGTTTTTTTTAAAGATTAATACTTAAAAAAAACAACAGGTTTGGTTTTATAACTGTAGCTTTTTAAATTTTTGAAATCAAAATGCTTATTCAACATAAAGTGCATGTATCTGAGTGGGTTTTCAGGTGATTGTCCTTTAAGATGAACGAGATGGGTGAAGACAAGGTTATTTAAGGACAGGAAAGGTGTAAGCAGTAATTCTGATGAAGTCTCATCAACGCGGATTTAAGCACTCAATGAGTTTTTAATGAGATTTATTTTTACAAACATTATTGGTTTTAAATGGTATTTTTATCATCTTTGGAATAAAACAAAGTAAATGGAGAGCCTTCTCTCGCTTCTTTCTTTGGTTTGGAGTTTTGGTTTTGTTCCTTGTGGTGTATTCGGTTCCTAGAAATTCAAAAATATTATGAGGGATAGGACAAACATTTGAAGCAAAATCAGGAACATTTTGCAAAAATAAAGACAGTTGAGATAGAGGTGGCACTCAAATGAGAATGTGTGTTCACAATAACCCATTCCAGAATTTAGTTTTTGGATGTGTGGGATTTTAAATGATTCAGTCATGATTTTCTAAATGTTATCCTGTCAATGAACAAGTGTCAGCAGATGACTTTTAAGAATTTGTAGTTTTAATGATTAAGATAATTAAAATTACTCATCCTTAAATTCTTATGCTGACGCTTCTTCATTTTCAGGCAGTTTAGTATGGTTTGACATTGCCATAATATAGCATCAAGTAAAAAATTAAAGAAACTGCAGCCATAGTCAAGTTACCATCTTCAAAATATGGAACACCACACTACCTCTCATAATGTGGAACAGTTGGGCAAAATGTGGAACATTTATTAACAACTAGGGAGGGAGCTCACAGCATGGTCAAAATATTATTTTACAGTTGTTTAACCACATATCCAGTCCTTCAAAATTAGAGACTCTCAGGAGAAACAGCTGAACTTACAAAACTCCAAATCCCTAAACTCTAGATGGGCAAGCCAAGTATCCCTCCCCCCCAAAAAAAAAAACACAATCACTTCAATCAGCATCAAGCAATACAGGTAAGAGCAGGATTACAGCATCGTGAATACTATACCATACAATACCATAACATACCAAAACAACAAAAAGCAAAAGAATTAAAGAAACTGCCGCCACAGTCAACTTTCCATCTTCAAAATCAGGAATATCACAATATCTAGCATCACAATATCTAGCACAAGATGGAACAGATGAGTAAAATGTAACACTTATATACTAACAACTAGGAAGGAAGCTCACACCATAGTTAAACTGTAGATTTTATACTTCAAGTTCTTCAACACTTCGGTCTCTCTTTGCTTAACAGAATAGTCATGTGGTTACTATGCAAAATTTTCCTTTTATGCTATTAATAAGACAAAAAATTATTCATCAGTTGTAATGTATTGTTTTTTACCACACACCCAGCTCTTCAAACATTAGAGACTTGAACATAAGTTGAAAAAGTCCACAATCCCCCTACACACACACACACACACACACACACACACACACACACGCGCGCGCGCACAAAATAAGCAAATTATTCTCATATTCTCTCTTAGCATCACTAGTTACACATTTTCAGTGATAAACAACTTAGGCTTTCTCCCCGTCTCGGTTATTATTTCTTCATGCTACCCATGACTGCTAATATTTTGATCTTTAACCCACACACAAGCTTGTGTGCATGTACACACACACTCACACATATGCACACATCAGTTATAGGTACTTCAAATATTTGCTTGAGATGAAGTGAATGAATGAATGAATTCATAAATAATGGCCAGAAAAGTATCTCAACTTGCTGATGTCAGAATCATACAGTGGAACACCCCTCTGCCCTCTTGATTTCTTAGCTCAAGAATCAGAAACATGGATCAAAATCAGGAACAGTTTTTAAATATTTCTCATATACTTAGAGGATACAGCAGAATAACAAGCTTTGCATTATCAAATGTTTTCTGATGGATAGAATATCTTAAAATCTGAAATTGACATACCTGCCATTATTTAATTATTGTAGTCTGCAACAATTTGCCAAAAAGCCACACGTTTCACAAGGAACAGAACAAAATAATCTTCAATTTCTTTGCTCAGGAATTCTGGACAAAGCCAAAAATAATTTGGGGGGGGGGGCAAAGACCCCAAAAGGGACACATTTTAAGTGCTATATTTTTTTAATTTGTTTGTTAACTAGTTAAACCCACTGGAGAAAGTGTCCCTTTCCAGGGGTAAACTAAGAGTACTATCTGGAGTGGGACAACTGAGGGTGGGAGGGTTCAAACCTTATATTTTTAACTATAGGAAGCAGTCTGTTAAAGCTCAGAACCTTAAGTTCCAGACAACTCTATGTCACTTAAAAGGTTAACAGAACAATGACAGCTATGCAGGTTTTGCATAAATGTGCATTTTCTGAACAATCAGAATTATGAAATACTCTAGTGATTTAAATAAAAAAAAAAACATAACCACAACAAAAAGTACGAAGGTCTGGCAGTTGGTGTAGATGATTAAGGCTCCAGGCTCTTAATGAACAGGACACAAAATTTGATTCTTTCTGTCTCCACATTTGTCTGCTGTGTGACTCTGAGCAAATTGCTCGGACTGATGTTGGGCATTACACACACACATACACACCCCTCCTACTTTGTTGTTGTTTCAGGTTGTTATCCATTTCAAAAAGCTTGCCAACTCCAGCAACAAAAAAAACCTTTGTCACTTAACTCCATACATGCTTGTATTGAGGATTTCAAAAACCTGTGCGGTTTTGTGTAGGTTAATGCCATACTGTCATATATATTTGGAAAAGCTTGAGAGTTAGCATAAAGCTGGGGAAGCATAATGAGCTTGGACAGTAATGTTCATGATCCAGGTGACTGAGGCATTCACAGGGGGAGGGGGCATATGCCACCCTAGCACCGCCACTGATACAGTCATGTCAATAAATGCATAGAGAAAGTGGTGCCTACCAGAAATAAGCCCAGAACTAATTCAAAAGGCAAACCACACTGGTGGAATCCAAACATAAAAAGGTTGTACAACAAAAGAAAAAAAGTCATAGCCAAGATTAGGAAGAGCTATGTCCCGCATGATTAAAACACTCTCATCAATCTAAACAGACAACTAAGGGACAAATTAAGTCTACTAAAGTCAAATTTGATGTAAAGATAGCCTCCCAGGCAAAGGACAACCACAAGTCTTTCTTTAGCTACATCCGAAACATCAAAAGCAGCACACAGCAGTGTGCAGAACTGACTGCAAATGGAGCCATCTACATGGCGCCAAAAGATACAGCAAATCTGCCAGCTAACAAATTCAGTTCTAGTTTTACTTCCCTGCTCTCCACTGGCCACCCTCCAGGAAATAACATCAAACAAATTCCACTCGGCTATCACTAGGGAGCAGGTCCTAGATGGGCTCTCCAAAGCCAAAAATACTGCATCGATGGGTCCCACTAATACCCCAGAATGCTCCTAAATAACTTCAAACATGACCTATTCGGACCACTAGAGTCATTGTTTAACCATAACCTCCAGACAGGCTTTGTGTTATGCAAATGGAGAACTGAAACAGTTATCCCTCTACGCAAGGGTGAGCCATCAATGGATCCCAGGAACTACAGATCTATAAGTCTAACTAGTCTCATATACAAAGCCATGAAAATAATTATCATGGAAATAATTAATAAGGACATAGAAAGCCTTCAAACACTGGATCCAACCCAGTGTTTAAAGGGTTTCTATGTCCTTATTAATCATTAATATGATAATTATTTTCATGGCTTTGTATTTGAGACTAGTCAGACTTATAGGCAGATCATGCTCACTTAACCTGGTGCACTTCTCTGAGAAGGTCACCAAGGCAATGGATGAGGGGAAAATAGTGCACACTGCCTACTTTAACCTGGCCAAGGCATTTTATACAGTACCACACTCAGACATTGTAAACAACAAACTCACGGATATAGGCATAGCCCTCTATATTATGCTGGCTCTCAGATAGGACCCAGAAAGTTGGGATAGGGGATTCCACATCTGCAAAGAGGTTGGTCACTATCAGAGTCCCTCAGGCTCTGTGCTGGGTCCACTCCTTTTTGGCATCTACTTCTTGGAAGTCAAGGCCAATGTGAAGGACCTCTGGCTGACCAAATATTTAGATGATTGCAAACTAAGAGCAGTCATAGAATCCCCCCAAGGCAGTAACATCTTACAATTAGGACTAGCACAGACAAATGACTGGTGCCAAAGCCACAACTTAAAACTCATGGTCAAGAAATGCATAATTGTACCTTTTAGGAAGTTGGCCTTCCTAGGAAATTACCTCATTGATAACACACCCCTAGGAGAAGAATCAGTAGTTGGGAATTTGGGTATACATGTAGATAGTAACCCGGCTTTTGACCAACAGGTGTCTAAGGTAGTAAGGAAATCATTCAGTGTTGCTCAACTTATAAGCAAGAGCATGGCATCCAGGTCCAAGAAAATCATCAGGCCCATCAATGAGTACAATGCCCCTACAACTGGAACATCCGCAGATGTTCCTCACAAAAAGAGTAGAGGGAATAAACAGCATGTCCTTGTGCAGATCATCTCAAAGCCATATCTCTATATTCTGTTTCCTACAGACTGTTGAGAGGTGATCTATGCCTGGCATACAAGGCATCCTTGGATCCCACTTTGATGCACATTGTACAAATCCACAAAATGAAGAGCATCAGAATTACTCAATCTAGGGATTTAAAGTTTCTGATATAAGTAGGCATATTGGAGTAACATGTGTATGTCCCCTAGAGAATTCCTCTTCCCTGGAACAGGCTTCCCATCCATGTGCAGCAGAGCTCTTTCCTAACCCTGTTAAGAGAAACCTGGGTCAGTGAATGGAAAATCATAAATACTCCCTGGGTCTAGCACCTGTGTCTCTAATGGACAGAGGAACCATGTAAATCTTGCCCTAGCTTACATATACTTGCTTAAAATAACCTCAAAAGCACATACATAAACTTGTGGGATACATCTGGGATGCTTATAAAGCCCCATTAGTCATTACCTTAGCATACACTTATAAGCCTCTGAACCTACTGGTACTGTTTCAGCATAACCAGCTACAACCTGTCCATCATTCATTATAAGTTTTACCCCTTCTGCTCCTGACTTTCCACATATGGTATCCCAAAGCCCCCCCCATAAAACCTAACTCAAGAAACGCTGCCGTGCTTCTTTTCAGAAACTCATCAAAGGCAGTACTTAAGTGTTGGCTGAATTTAGATGTATGCAATGAATGGTTATAATGCTTTTACAAAGTAACATTATACACTTCTTTATCAAATACTACCATGACCTGTGTCCACTTACTATAAAGTAACCATACTGAACTGTCTATCCTGTTAATGGGTAGCTTATGATTTCTGTTTTTTTTTTTAGTCTGTTGTTTATAGTTTGTCTTTGGCTCATGTCATTATTGAAAACGGTCTACATTGGATCAGGTAGAGTGGCTGATATCAGCACTACCATCTGGGGATGAGGAGTAGCTAGGCCATCTACACCAGTGCCCTCTACGGAAATCAGGGTGGTGATGTGAACAGCAAAAATCAGGGTGGTGATGTGAACAGCAAGGTTTGGAATGTCTGCAAGGTCTACCAAGCCATAGAGAAACTCTGTAGATGGAGATTATCTAAAGCACATACTGAATGGTTTACCCATGCAAGTTATATCACTGCAGGGGGTTTGTTAAAAACTAAGGAGGTAATTTGGGGTAAAAAATGCTGAAACATCCATGGGTAATGGCTACATAGCTTGTGTCCCCTGATCTGTGTAATGTGCAGATAACAGTAAAGAAAATTTGCCCCATCGAGAGATATTATTGCAAGATGTTCCAGTAGGCAAAGTGAAGGAATTAAAGTTTTTTTGGGGGGTCTTAGTAAAATTAATAGCTGGCTGTTTTGGAGCCATAAGAAGACAGAGACAAAAATCCCAGTTGTTTCATGAAGCCTGTCTTTCTCTGTGATTTCTCAGCTCTCCTTTGTCTGACATAATACATTTTTATTTCTTCTTCCACTTTTATATTCCTCTCCAGTACCCTCCCTCAGTGTTGGGTGCTCTCCTTGGTGCCACCTTCTCTCCTTCCTCACTATGCCAGGATCACTCTGTATTATACCTAATTTTACCATGACATGCAACTGTCTCGATGTTCAGTTTATCTGGTGACTTCCTGAACTTGTTCTGCACTCGTTTATACTCTTTTATTACTGTCTCTTGCTTATCATATTCAGTCAGTTGTCCTCTCATTTGAGCTCTTTCACATATTTCCTCTAAATTAGCTCTGATTCTAGTGAAAGCCTGAAAAGTACTTCTCCCTAATCAGCTCCTTAATACTGCATCTGTGATGACATTTTCATGTAATCCTATTATTCAGATGTTTCACAACTTCCTGCTTCCTGCAAAATACTAAGAAACAAATCACAGCATTAAGAATGGTAGGTAATTGCCTTTATGCTAGGGCATTACAAAGAAAGTAGAATTTCAGTTTGCCATAACAAATCATCTTACCATCAACTCCACAGCTCAAGTCTGTAAATTTTAACCTCCCATCCTCTATCTTCAGGAAAAAGAGACCATGAATCCATGTTGGCCTCATACTGTCCACCTAAGGTTTCACTCCAGTGGAGTCTCCATGTAACCCTAGTATGAACAGCATTTTATGTTTGCTATACTCTATTAACACGTTATCCTCCTAAGATATATTAGTTTGTGGCAAAAAGCCTTTATTATTGGCAAAGTTTATCGGACTTTATCATCCAGACATAGCTGCTATTCATGCCATACTTACTAGACTTACACACACACACACACACACACATACACACACACACACACACACACACACACACGAAAGCAGCAAAGTACTCACAATTAAGAATCCATACTACCTGCAATGTACTAAAACATCACCATTGCTGTAGTAACTTGCTCCAAGGAGTCACATTTTATAATTTATTCTACATGTTTCAGACAGCCTGAAGAAATTTCAGATAGCCAAGCGGTCATATTTCCAATTCTTTTCTTCCAGCCATTCCCTTTCACAGCTTTGTTATTCTGTCACATCCCACCTCCCACTAATTCCATCAGCATGAGATTTCCAGTTTGTATCTGGATGCAAACACAACCTCTGTAGTGTTTGTCCAAAGGATGTAAATTAATATCACTCAGGAAATGTACAAGAAGGCAGTTAATAAACAGAAAACCACTGTTACAGTCTAGTAGCTTGTCAACAGATTCTGAGCCATATTCTTTCTTTGACAGACCTTATTCTTGAACCTACAATCAGTACAGCAGTCGTGTACCTTCACTATATTCTGCAGTTGCAGTTTAGATTGTCTATCCGATTACCTGTATGTATCTATAATATGTGTATATATGTTTTTGTGTGTGTGTGTGTGTGTGTGTGTGTGTGTGTGTGTGTGTGTGTGTGTGTGTGTGTGTGTGTGTGTGTGTGTGTGTGTGTGCATACAGTCATGACAAACCCTGGGATTCAATAACACCTACACAAAGTGTACACTGTTCTGAGTGAACAGACAACACAGACATAACTCAAACCTTCTTCCTCCTAATTTTAGTTTTCCTACTGATATTCTTGCAGCTTTAAATACTGAGGGGGATTCATAAAGGTTACCACAAAGTGTAGACTACACATACACTTAGTGTAATCTTTCTGAGTGACTAGAAAGCACAAAAATTTGATAAGAATGTTCCTGAATACATATCGTGAACACTTAGTGTACACTCAGTGTGCAATTAGTGTAGGCTTTGTTCAATCTGGCCCAAAATGTTTAACTGAATATTATACAGTCAAATCAAAAATACCAATCTGTTCAAAATGTAGAATTTCCATTTTAATGAATATGTAGCATACAATCACATTTCCATAACTTAAATACAAAGAAAACTAGAAGTATGCCAGTTTAAACAAAAGGATATTTCTTTATTGCAGCTCCCCCCCCCCCCCGATGACTACCTCTATACTCAATATACTAACTATAACATTACAATACCTTAGAGTAAAATGAATAATCAATTATTTAGCAAAATCACTTCATAGGTTCATAGATTCATACTAGGCTATCTGCCCTAGGGCATTTATAAGCCTAGCCAGAGTGTGTTTGGCTTTCGCCACCCATTTTAAATTAATTTTGCTATGCCCTTTTTCGAGGTTAGTATACTGTGCCTCTGTCTAACAATGACACAGAAGTGATACCCGGGGTAAACCTACGATCCCTATCCACTCATCAAGATTCCTCTTGAAGAGAGTCAGTGAGTGACTCTGCCTAACCTGGACTGGGATTTTATTCCAGAGTGAAGGGAGCCTCTGGGTTATGAATCTGTCCCTCCAGCATGTCCTATTTATTTCAGTGCTGAGGTTCAAGTCTCTCGAGGGCGTAGCTCGATGGGATTTGGATTTTCTGAGGTGCAGCATGTCCATTAATTCCAGGTTGGACATGGCTTTATACGTCAGGCACAGATCGCCTCTGAGCAGGCGGTATGCCACTGAGTAGAGCTGGAGTTTCTTTAACCGGGCAGCATAGGGCATCTGTTTGAGCCCTTTGATCCTCTTGGTGAGGTACTTTTGGGGTATTTCCAGTTGCTGCAGGTGTCTGGTAAGGTACATCCCAAAAGGGGCATTATACTCAATTATGGGCCTGATGAGGGATGAGTAAAGAGACACAATGACCTCCCCTGATCTAGATGTGAATCCCTTCATGATTAGGTGGGCTATATAAAATGTTTTTCTAACCACTTTGGCCACGTGGTTGTCAAATGAGAGATTGCTATCAACTTGTGTCCCCAGGTCCCTAATTACTTCTTCCATACTTAATGGATTACCACTTATGTGGTAATTTGTGGGCACTTTGTTTTTGCCAAAGGGGATGACTATACACTTTTTGGCGTTTAGCTTGAGGCCATGGCTCTGGCACCAGTTGTCTGTTTCTATGAGGCCCTATTGGAGGATGCTTGTGTCGGCTGGAGAGTCGATTATGGCGCCCAGTTTGCAGTCATCTGTGAACTTGGTCAGCCACAGTCCTTCCATGTTGGCCTATACCTCTGAGAAATATATACCAAACAAGAGAGGTCCCAGGACTGAGCCTAGTGGGATGCCATGTGTAACTGGTTTGGAGTCTGACATGGCTCCAGCAATTCTAACCATGTGGGTTCTGTCCTTGAGCCAGTTTGCAACCCATCTAGTGACATAGGGGTTTATATTTAAGCTGGTGAGCTTATCTATAATGCCTGAGTGGGGTATTGTATCGAAGGCTTTTGCGAGATCCAGGTAGGCTGTGTGGACCACCTTCCCCTCGTCAATGGCCTTGGTGACTGTTTCAAATAAATCGACCAGGTTTAAGAGGCAGGATCTGCCCTTAACAAAGCCGAACTGGGTAGGATCCAGTGTCTGTAGGTCCCCAATATCTTTATTTATAAGGTCCATGATGATCCTTTCCATAGCTTTGCAGACCAAGCTAGTCAGGCTTATGGGGCGATAGTTTCCAGGATCCGTTGAGGCACCACCTTTGTGGAGAGGGACCACCGTTGCTGTACGCCACTCTTTGGGTACATATCCTGTAGTAAGGCTGAGATTGAACAGTAGTTTTATATTTGGGTTTAGCTCTTCTTGGAGTTCATGTAGGACGCAGCCCGGGACACCGTATGGTCCCATTAATGCAGTGTTTTTTGCTTTGGAGAGGGTGGCTCTTACCTGAACATCTGAGATGTCAGGGGGGTAGCACTCTGCTGGGATAGATATTTGCCCTTTTGGTGGGGAGGGGGGGTAAAAGTTTGCGCTGAACCTGTCAGCTAGGATGTTGGCAATGTCTGTGGGTTCGGTGTATTTTTTGTCATTTTGGACTAATTCTGAGCATATCTGGGAATTTCCACCCAGGTTCCTAACATAACTAAAGAAAGCCTTGTGATTATCCTTAGTATCCTGTGCAATTTTTCTCTCAAAGCTGGCCTTAGATGATTTTATGAGTGCCCGTAGTTTTTTGCTAATACTGATCAGAGATGCCTTCCCTTTTTGGGATTTTGCTCTATCATGTAGTAGCTTCCTCCTTCTATTGTATAGTTTGTTTATGGATGGGGTCCACCAGACAGGATGTCTGCCTTTGGAGGATTGGGTCTTGGTTTTATTTGGGATTGCATGATCCATGCATTCCTGAAGGTGTTCATAGAATGTGTTTATAAAGGATTCTGCGGTCTGGGCCGATTTTCCACAGGCCCGGGGCTTTGAAGGATTCCACCTCGGTTTTGAGGAGTGTGAAATTTGCTTTAGAGAAGTTTTTCACTGTGGTTTTCTGGGCAGGGGTGGGGTCGGGATGTGAATATCCAGTGAGATTAGTTTATGGTCTGATCTTACCAGTGAGGGATACACTTCTGGTCTGGAGCATAGAGTCCCCATGTTGGTGATGATCAGGTCCAGTATGTTTTCCCCTCTTGTGGGAGTGGTAACAAGTTGTTCCATAGCATTTGAGTTTATAAATTCTAGGAACCTTTGGGCTGGGGTGTTGGAGCTAGAGTAATGCTCCCAGTCTATGTTTGGGTAGTTGAAGTCGCCCAATATAATGGTGTTTGGAGAGACCTTCATATTTTCCAGTGTTCTCAGGAAGGCTGAGTGGGGTTCCTGGGTTTGGGAGGGTGGTCTGTAGCAGGCTATAAACTGGAAGGCAGTTTTACACACTATTAGTTGCACATGGATAGTCTCTGATGCTTCGTGCTGTGCCACCAACCTAGAGGTGTGGGTATCTTTGACAAATATTGATACTCCCCCTCCTTTTGTGGTTCGGTCCAAGTTTTGGGGCCAAAAAGCATGGTATGAGGTATAACCTGGTAGTGCTGGGGTGCTCTCAGGAGCCTTGAACCAGGTTTCTGTTACTGCACAGATATCGATGTTCTCCATGCTAAGGAGAGTTTTGAGTGCATGCATCTTGAGGTTTAGACTTCTGGCGTTGAGTAGCACTATTCTTAGTTTCTTATCCCTTGTGATACCTATGGAGGTGGGTTTGTCTTTTGAGCCTTGCCTAAAAAAGGCACTATGGGGGTAGCAAGAGCCTTTGCCAATATCTGAAAGCCCAGGGGTGATAGGTGCAAGCCGTCCCTAGCGAAGCATCGTGGCTTGTCGAGAATGTCATCCCAGATTGACAGGCATTGGATCCCCTTTGAATGACACCAATGCTTAAGCCAATTGTTGAAATTGATCATCTTGTCTTCATATTGTGGCATCATTCTTGGTGAGGATAAGATGCTACTCAAGGTATGGGTCATACCGGCCTGGGCTACATGCTCAGAGAGCTCCTCTATGTCTCTTTTCATGTAGTCCAGGTAGGTACGTCTCAGGTCATTCACACCAGCATGGACAATGACTGAGTCATATTTGTACTTGCTTTGGAGTGACCTTAGTGCTTGTGTTATGTGGAGGATCCTAGTGCCCGACAGGCAGCTCACTGTGACCTTCTCCTTGTTCAGCCTGGTGAGCGGGACATCAGTGTGCCTGACGATAGAGTCACCTATTACAAGTGTATCAGGTGTGTTGTTTAGCCTTAAGGGCTGTGACTGTTCGGCACACTGGCTTTGTGAGCTATGTGTTGCATGTGTTTTGTTTTGGGGTAGCGGTTGCTTGGGTGTCTGCTTTGGAGGTCTCTGCTGCTTAGGTAGATTTTTATTTAGAGCCTCCGAGTATGTTTTTGTGTGTTTATGTGTTTGGTTTGCTGTCGTGGTAGGTCTATGTGAGACTGGAATTGTAGTGAGTGTGGTTTCCTTTTCCTCCTGACTGATTACACCAGTACTGAGTTGAGAGAGCTTAGCCTCCAGTTTGGCTATATGGTTGCATCTCTCACATGTGTTGGAATTTGTTGAGAGGAGGAGAGGGTTGTCTGTGTACATGAGGCAGTTGTAACATTGCCTCAAGATTCCCAGATTCACCAGCTGGACCGGAGAGGAGATTGACAACTGACCTTTGGACATGCTAGAATAGTATTGGGAATTCCTTTATAATTGAAAAAAAGGGCCAATGGGGAACAAGGTACTCAAGGGGAGTTTGTGAGGGTGTAGTGCTTTTAATTTTTTAGTGCTGACTTATATAATTGCTTTAGTGAGCAAGTGCCAGGTAACTTAAATGCAATGTGCTACAGGTAACTTAAATGCAAAAACGACAAACAGTAACTTTCATTCAAGTGAAACAAGGAAATAAGTACAGTAAGCAACGCAGATATCACTAGAGATCCACAGAAGTGCTGAAAAGCCGCATTTTAGGTGGAATTAGCATTTCAGGGAAATAACAAGCAAACAAACAACAAGCATACAAACAAAGCTAGATTCAGCAGGCCTGGATCTAGTCTATGCTACAGCAAACAAGGTGTACCAATTTCAGTAAGAAGCAGTTCAAATATGCAGGCTCTATAAGCCTTTAACCAGAAATTCCCAGCTCAGAAGGGCAGAGTCCAGCCTCTCCTCCCACAAGAGTGCAGACCACGAACCCTCTTAATGTAAAATAACTGGCCTGAAGCCCAAGTGCTTAAACCAGAATTAATACACTTTTAGAATAACAGACACTGAGCTCTCAATCAGCAGTTCCCAACTTAGAAGGATGTAAGCTACCTGTCCTGCCACCACAGTGCAGGCCACAAACCTTCCTAATCAAAACATCTGGTCTGAAGCCCAAGTGCTTAATCCAAAAGACTTAGAATGATAGCTACACTTTAATCAAGTTACTACCAAGCAGTAATAAATACAATTGAATACTTTAAAGAATGCCTGGATTAGTGCTCAAGTTATACAAACAAAGCTAGATTCAGCAGGCCTGGATCTCGTCTATGCTACAGCAAACAAGGTGTACCAGTTTCAGTAAGAAGCAGTTCAAATATGCAGGCACTATAAGCCTTTAACCAGAAATTCCCAGCTCAGAAAGGCAGAGTCCAGCCTCTCCTCCCACAAGAGTGCAGACCACGAACCCTCTTAATGTAAAATAACTGGCCTGAAGCCCAAGTGCTTAAACCAGAATTAATACACTTTTAGAATAACAGACACTGAGCCCTCAATCAGCAGTTCCCAACTTAGAAGGATGTAAGCTACCTGTCCTGCCACTACAGTGCAGACCACAAACCTTCTTAATGTAAAACAACTGGTCTGAAGCCCAAGTGCTTAAACTAAAAGGCTTAGAATGAGTTACACCAAGCAGTAATAAATACAACTGAGTACTTTTAAGATGACGCAAAAGCAAAATAAAGTAGGAAGAAACACAAATACAAAAAGTTACATTTATTTTTTTTTTTTTTTTGAGTGAGCAAATGAGATGGGCCCAGGAGGAGTATCCAAGTGCAAATTTACAAGAGGGGCAGGCAGTTTCAAAGCCACCAAGATTAACACCAAGACAAAAACAGTGAGGGTGTGTGGGGTCCTACTGAAAAAACAGTCACAACTTCCAACTAGATATTGCTCAATGCAACACAAACAAATTACTTTAAATCGTGTATTATTTGATAAAAGTGCAGATAAAAATCTACTTAACTCCACTCATGCAGGTCTCAGTTGGCCAAAGCTCACAGTTTAAACAGAAAACAATTCACTGTACCACTTGTATAAGACAGAAACCGAATAACAATGAGGTAAACTACCCCCACTGATCACTGGCTATGCAGGTTTTTTAACAAGCCTTAACTGAAAATACCACTTGTATAAGACCTACTGAAAAAACAGTCACAACTTCCAGCTAGATATTGCTCAATGTTTTCTCTGTGTTAGTGTGACCTTGGAATCTGCATCTTTTGATAGTGGGTTTATGGGGCAAAGCCTCACTAACAAGGTGCAGGGGACACAGACCCATTGAAAAGTATTAATTTCGGTACTTACATATTATCGCAACCAGATTTCTAACGTGGTATAATTCATAATGTTATCGCAGAATGAGTTTATCTGTACTGAAGTACCGACTGCAATCCTCAAGGATTTAGGAAAAATATATTTCATGTACTTTTTCCAGCTTTAGTATCTTAACATTGGAATTGAGGCCCACAATCCCCAACCCATGTCAGGTCATTGTGCAGAATGGGGAGCTTCCCTTTTCAATGATAGGATTTTGCAGTGATACAAACAAGCCATGGGAGAAGAATAACTGCCTAAACGCACCATCACCCCTCAAATTTATGCTGAGCTCCACAAAATATGAAGTCAAAAGTAAGTAAACCGAGTACTATCAACCATTACAGACCTCCAACTCACAGTCCAACAAGTACAAGTAGGAGTATGCGGCATCCAACTCCTACTACGGCCCGACTACAGATTGTTACAAACAGAAAAGAAACGGCAAGATTATGAAATGTGTGTAAGCTTACGAGAATACAGGGTGTAGTCAAACAATATACCAGTAAAAAGTTAAAATAGCACTTTCCTCACCCACTATAACACATATTAACGACATAATAATGGCAGTAAATCTCCGCGGCATAAATAAGAACCACAGATGCAGCCCTATGATCACTTCAAACTAGGTGATATAATTCACCATTTTAACAGTAAGAGAAATAGTGGTTAACGTGTATTTTGGATATTAATTGCAGTCAGTCAACAGTGCCATGTGTTAGCATTTCATACTGTTTGGAATCTGGTTGTGATAATACGTAAGTACTTTAATTTCTTTTGTTTTATATTTGTGCTGGTGATTTTTTACTATAATGTTCAGTTTCACAAATTGCTAAATATTTTGATGATTCTAAATTTTTGTCATTTCAATGTTTTGTCGATGCTCAGTTTGGTGATTTCATTTTGTGTCATTATGGATTCACCTTTATGATATTGAGTATGTTGTAGTTCTACTTTATTTTATGTACGTAATGTATAAATGTAAGGTGTTTGTCTGTGTGGGTGGATGGGGTGTGTGTGTGTGTGTGTGTGTGTGTGTGTGTGTGTGTGTGTGTATGGTTGTATGTCAAGTAATTGACACAGCTATCAGTTTTATAGTGTTACACTTTATTTGGTTTCACAAGCTCATATCCTCAGGTAAGGTCACTGAGGAGCTTACATTCATTTATGCCTGGTCTGTATGCCAATTCATCAGCCCAAATATAAAACTCTTTTTTAAAACTACCTAGGTTTAGAGCCATCTTAATTGTTAAATGGGACATATTCCATAATCTTCCTGCTCCGACAAGAAAGCTGTTTTTTTTTTAACTTGTGTGGAATTTTTGGTTACATTATACAACATCAAAGACAACCCTTTGCTGGATGCCAATAGGCCATTCTTGAAACATTTATATATTAAGATGACTGCCTATAAGGAGCCTGTAGCTGATTGAGTGACGTTTCATAACCTTGAGTCTTTCTTTGTATATTGCTTGGGCTGAAGGAGGGTCTCTGTGTTCATCAGTGGCAGTGACTAACATTGAGCAGCTTCCCTGCCCCCCGGAGAGGTGGTTACTGACTTGAAACTGTAGTTTTATTGGCCACTAGGGGTCATTTCCATAACTCCTTCATCTTCCTCTCTTAAAACCTAGTTGCCTCGTGGTTTGAGCGTCTTTTCAGGCTTGTTGGCTGTTGGTGAAGCACCCTCCAAGAGGAAAAAACGCTGAGAGAAGAAGGGAGCCACTTTTGAGATTTTAAGTATTTTTTCTCTGTTTATTTGCTAAGTTTTTCTGCATAGCTGCCTAGCTTGAGCATTTTCTGGCTTGTTAAACTTGATTTCTGTATTAGTAGCTGTATTTAGAGCACAACCAAAAGCTGTTTGCTGAATTTCCTGTTTGCACTTAATTTTAAATCGTTTTTTCTTAAAACTTGCATATTTTCTGTCCTTGACCTAGCACTCTTGTGTGGGGTCATTTACTGCACTGTTATAACTTGATATTACTTGTGAACCTCTGCTATCTCTGTAAAAAACAAAAACAACAAAAAAAATCTTGCTTTTTTCCCACTTTTCTGAGAGTTAAAAAAGTTCAGTTACAGGCTTGCTGTTCCTGAACTGTTTGAAAGTTTCTGTGAGGCCATTTTTGCTTGGGCTGAAGGAGGGTCTCTGTGTTCATCAGTGGCAGTGACTAACATTGAGCAGCTTCCCTGCCCCCCTGAGAGGTGGTTACTGACTTGAAACTGTAGTTTTATTGGCCACTAGGGGTCATTTCCTTAACTCCTTCATCTTCCTCTCTTAAAACCTAGTTGCCTCGTGGTTTGAGCGTCTTTTCAGGCTTGTTGGCTGTTGGTGAAGCACCCTCCAAGAGGAAAAAACGCTGAGAGAAGAAAGGAGCCACTTTTGAGATTTTAAGTATTTTTCTCTGTTTATTTGCTAAGTTTTTCTGCATAGCTGCCTAGCTTGAGCATTTTCTGGCTTGTTAAACTTGATTTCTGTATTAGTAGCTGTATTTAGAGCACAACCAAAAGCTGTTTGCTGAATTTCCTGTTTGCACTTAATTTTAAATCGTTTTTTCTTAAAACTTGCATATTTTCTGTCCTTGACCTAGCACTCTTGTGTGGGGTCATTTACTGCACTGTTATAACTTGATATTACTTGTGAACCTCTGCTATCTCTGTAAAAAAAAAACAACAAAAAAAAAATCTTGCTTTTTCCCACTTTTCTGAGAGTTAAAAAAGTTCAGTTACAGGCTTGCTGTTCCTGAACTGTTTGAAAGTTTCTGTGAGGCCATTTTTGCTTGGGCTGAAGGAGGGTCTCTGTGTTCATCAGTGGCAGTGACTAACATTGAGCAGCTTCCCTGCCCCCCGGAGAGGTGGTTACTGACTTGAAACTGTAGTTTTATTGGCCACTAGGGGTCATTTCCATAACTCCTTCATTTGTCCTCAGAGGAGTGGTTTAAGGTTATAACTTGTAGTTTATTGGCCATTTTGGGTCATTTCCTGTCTTTTCCAGCCCCCTGCTATAAAGCACGCTTTAGCGCGATTTAGCCCGATTAGTTGCTACCGTTGCACACTAGGGCAGCGCCGGTTAAGCAGGTTTAAACTATTCGGGCTACCTAAAGTCCACTCTTCAAATTTTCCCTTAAAACTACCTTCCTCGAACTATACTACTGATCTAATCAGCTTATCCTATAATTAAAAAGATCATCTCTACTTGACTCCAAGTAGACTATTCTCTATCTGTTAAACGTAGCACTTGCTCCTACAGTACTTATTACCTTGATACGGCACTCTTGTCATAGATAGTACCCCAAAAGGCAACCCCCATTTCTCGGTCACCCACGTCCCCGGAATCTTTTTAAAGTTTTTTGTCTATTCCTTCTAGCATGTCGAGGGATCAGTTGCTAGTGTCCTCTCCTGCTCAGCTGGTTAACCTGGAATATTGAGGCAATGTTACAATTGAGTCATGTACACAGACAACCCTCTCCTCCTCCCACAAAACACAAATACATGCGAGAGATGCAACTATACGGCCAAACTGGAGGCTGAGCTCTCTCAACATAGGACTGGCAAGACCAGTCAGGAGGAGAAGGTTACCACACACACTATAGACCCAGTCTCACATAGTACCATTACAACCTCAAATCATACACATAAACACACAAAGACATACTCGAGGCTCTGATCAAAAATCTACCAAAACAGCAGAGGCCACCAAAGCAGACACCCAAACAACCACCACCTCAGAACACAACACCTGCAACACATAGACCTCACAGTCAGAGTGTCAAACAGTCACAGCCCTTAAGGCCAAACACAATGCCAGACACACTAGTCATTGGTGACTCCATAGTCAGACACACTGACGTCCGCTCACCAGACTGAGTAAGGAGAAGGTCACAGTAAGCTGCCTGTCGGGCGCTAGAATCCGCCACATAACGCAAGCACTCAGGTCTCTCAACAGCAGGTACAAATATGACTCAGTCATTGTCCATGCTGGTGTAAACGACCTGAGACGTACCTCCTTGGACTACATGAAAAGAGACATTGAGGAGCTCTCTGATTATGTAGCCCAGGCAGGTATGACCCTGACCTTGAGCAGTATCCTACCTTCACCAAGAATGATGCCACAATACAGAGATAAGATGATCAGCTTTAACAATTGGCTTAAACACTGGTGTCATTCAAAGGGGATCCAGTGTCTGTCTGCCTGGGATGACATGCTGGACAAGCCACGCTGCTAAGGGACGGCTTGCACCTGTCACCCTGGGATTCCGGATATTGGCAAAGGCTCTTGCCACCCCATAGTGCCTTTTTAGGCAAGGCTCAAATTCTAAACCTACCACCCTAGAACACAAAAAGGAAAAAAACTAAGGGTAATGCTGCTCAATGCCAGAAGTCTAAATCTCAAAATGCACGCACTCGAGGCCCTTCTCAGTATGGAGAACATCGATGTCTGTGCTGTGACAGAAACCTGGTTCAAGGCTCCTGAGAGCACCCCAGCTATCAGGTTTTACCTCATATCATGCGTTCCGCCCCAAAATCCGGACAATACCAAGAAAGGAGGGGTATCCATATTCATCAAGGACACCCACACCTCAAGACTGGTGGCAACGCACGATGCATCGGAGACCATCCAGGTGCAATTAACCATAGGCAAGACTGCTCTGCAAATTGTAGCATGTTACAGGCCACCCTCACAAACTCAGGAACCTCATATGGCCTTCCTGAAAACACTAGAGGGATAAATGTATCACCAAACACCATCATACTAGGTGACTTCAATTACCCTAATATAGACTGGGAACACTACTCAAGCCCAAACACCCTAGCCCAAAAGTTCCTGGAATTCATAAACTCAAATGCCATGGAACAACTAGTCACCATCCCCACAAGAGGAGATAACATACTTGATCTCATCATCACGAACATGGGAGCACAATGTTCAAAACCGGAGGTGTACCCTCACTGGTGAGATCAGACCACAAACTAATCTCGCTGGAGGTCCTCATCCCACCCCACCTGAAATAAAAAGACCACAGTAAAGAACTTCTCAAAAGCCGACTTCACACTTCTAAAGACTAGTGTGGTCTCCTTTAAGGCCCCGAGCCGGCAGAAAACAGTACTCAAGCCGCTGAATCACTTACAAATGCCTTCTACCAGCACCTGCAGGACTGCATGGATAAGGCAATCCCAAGCAAAACAAAGACTCTTTGTACCAAAGGCAAGCGTCCAGTCTGGTGGACCCCAGCCATAAACAAACTCTACAACAAAAGGAGGAAGCTACTACAAGATAGAGCAAAATCCTTAAAAGGTAAGACACCCTTGATCACTATAAGTAAAAACTAAGAGCTCTCATAAAATCATCCAAAGCAAATTTCGAGAGAAAAATAGCTAAAGACTCAAAAGACAATCATAAGGCCTTCTTTAGCTATGTTAGAAACCTGGGAGGAAACTCCCAGATATGCTCAGAGCTAGTTCAAAATGATGTGAAGATTACTGATCCTACAGACATTGCCAACATACTGGCTGACAGGTTCAGTGCAAACTTCTCCCCTCCCCAAAAGGAGAGATATCTATACCAAACGATTGCAGCCCCCAAACATCTCCAGCGCCCAAGTGAGAACTGCTCTCTCCAAAGCAAAAACACAGCATCCATGGGACCTGATGGTGTCCCCGGCTGTGTGCTCCATGAACTCAATGAGGAATTAAACCCACAGCTAGGACAGCTGTTTAATCAAAGTCTTACCTCTGGATACGCACCAGGAGTGGCGCACTGCAACTGTGGTACCACTTCACAAAGGCGGTGCCTCCACCGACCCTGGAAATTACCGCCCATTAGCTTGACAAGCCTTATCTGCAAAGCCATGGAGAGGATCATAATGGACCTCATAAATAAAGACATAGGGAATTTGCAGACTTTGGATCCAACCCAGTTTGGCTTTGTCAAAGGCAGATCATGCCTTTTAAACTTGGTTGACTTTTTCAAACAGTCACCAAAGCCATTGATGAGGAAAGGCAGTCCATACAGCCTACCTCGATCTGGCTAAGGCCTTCGATACAATACCCCACTCGGGTATCATTGAAAAACTCATCAGCTTAAATGTCAACCCATACATCACAAGATGGGTTGCAAACTGGCTGAGTGACAGAACCCACAGGGTCAGAGTTGCTGGCGCCATGTCAGACTCAAAGCCTGTCACAAGTGGTGTCCCACAGGGCTCAGTCCTGGGCCCAGTACAAGCAAACGCAGGAGGGTTATGGCTGACAAAGTTTGCAGATGACTGCAAACTGGGCCATAGTAGAAAACACATCTGATACAGATATCCTTCAGAAGGGTCTCACAGAAACGGATAACTGGTGCCAGAGCCACGGCCTAAAGTTAAATGCCAAAAAATGCATAGTCATACCCTTCGGGAAAAACAAGGTTACCCCTAGCTACCAAATAGGTGGCAATCCACTGAGCACAGAAGAAGTTATCAGGGACCTGGGGACCCAGGTTGATAGTAGTCTGTCATTCGACACCCATGTAGCTAAAGTAGTTAGGAAGACCTTCTACATTGCCCACCTTATCATGAAGGGATTCTCATCTAGATCAAGGGAGGTCATAGTCTCCCTTTACTCATCACTCATCAGGCCAATGATTGAGTACAATGCCCCATTCGGAATGTATCTGACCCGACACTTGCAGCAGCTGGAGAGGCCACAAAAGTTCCTCACCAAAAGGATAAAGGGTCTCAAAAATCTGTCCTATGCTGCCCGACTGAAAGAACTCCAGCTCTATTCAGTCGCTACGCTTGCTCAGAGGTGACCTTTGCCTAACATACAAGGCCATGTCAAACCCAGATTTGATGAATATGCTTCACCTCAAAAATCTAGATCCATCAGAGCCACAAGGGCGGAGACTTAAACCTTGACACGGCTATTAATAGGACGTGCTGGAGGGATAGATTCATCACCCAAAGACTCCCTATGCTGTGGAACAAAATCCCGGTACATGTGAGGCAGAGTACCTCGCTGGCCTTGTTCAAGAGAAATCTTGACCAATGGATGGGAGATCACAGATATACCCCAGGGATAACCTCAGTGTCACTGCTCGACAGAGGCACAGCAAAATAATGGGTATAGTTCCCCATACTAAAGGGGTGGCGTAAGCCACAAAACGATGGGCTAGGCTTGTAAATGCCCTCGGGCAGATAGCCTAGTATGAACCTATGAACCTATGAACCTATGAATCAGATGTCTCATAATTGCTATTTGTTTTGTAAGCATTTTCTGTATTCTCTCCAATTGATTTCATTTCGATTGACTGTATATATAGACAGAACCACAGTATTTGATAATTGGCCTTATTGGTGATTTATAAAGTGGGATTAAGATTTCTTTCTTTCTGCTAATTATCATACAAAGCAGGTCCCTGATATAGTATAGCATAGCATCTAATAATCACATAACATTATTGTCAAAAATAAATAAGCTGCCTACTGTTTGTTATGTATGTCACTAAACAAACCAAATTGAAGATCATCCAAAGAAATAATGCCTGGAACACCTGGCGCTGCTCTAAAGCTCCACAAGATCAACTCAAATTTTGACAATATAGGAATAGTACAAAAAAATCCATATTACTAGACAAAAAATATATTTCTGCCATCTACAGCAGAAACACTACAACAAGCCACAGAAGTTCTGGGCAGGTATTAACAAACTCCTCCACCCAGGGAAATCCACAACTCCAACCCCCTCAGCCCCAACCCAAAAATCGACAGAGTCCATTGCCACCAACTTCAACAGTTTCTTTACAGAAACCATCCAGGCCCTTGCTGGCAAACTTAAACCCACTTGTCCTAACACTGAAACCCCTAAACCCAGTGACATTCTCTCCTTTAGCTTCCAAAAAGTTCCGACTTCACTCATTAGACCCCTAATTAAAAATTCAAACCAACCGCCCTTTCAGATGACCTCCTCCCTGCAGACTACCTGCAAAAAACTGCTGATGTTATAGCATACCCTGTCTCTAATTTGATAAACAGAAGCATAACTGAAGCCTCTATCCCCTCTATCTGGAAAATATCACGTCATACCACTCCACAAAGGAGGCCGCTCCATTGAGCTGTCAAACTATAGACCAATAGCTATCCTTTCTCCTCTCGCTAAAATTATGGAAAAGTGTATCCATAAGCAACTCTTACACTACCTTATTCAACATAATCATCTTGCCAACTCCCAGCATGAATTTAGACCACAGCACAGTACCACCTCAACCCTCCTGTCCTTTTCTAATGTCATAAATTCCAATTGTAACAGCAAACTATCTTCTGCCCTGTTTCTTAATCTTTCCAAGACCTTCAACATGGTTAACCACCAGCTACTCTTACTTACCCTAAATAAAATATCCCTAAAAATCATGCCATACAATGGTTTCAATCTTATCTTAGTGGAAGACAGCAGGCTGTCCTATGGCAGGACAAACTCTCTACCTTTTTCCCCATTACCCTTGGTGTCCCTCAAGGCTCCATATTAGGTCTCCTTCTTTTCTCCCTCTTTATCAGTGACCTCCACACTGTAATTCTAGATGCAGCCTGTATACAATATGCTGATGACTCCACCTTGATTTGCTCAGCCTCTACCCCTACAGATCTCCTTAGTTTAACCCAGAAAACCTTTAATAGAGTGGAAAACTGGATCTCTAATCAACAGCTGATATTAAACCTTAATAAAACAAAGCCATTGCTCTTCTCCCCCACTTGCAAATCCTCTCAAACTTCATTTACTATAACATCTAACAATGGGACCATAATCTCACCAAATATGTATATCAAACTCCTGGGTGTTATAATAGACAACAACCTCAAATATGATATGCACGTAAACCAAACTATTAAAACCGTTAATACAAAACTTGGCTCCCTGTACAAAAACAAACCTTTTCTCACCCCTCTAGCTAGGAATGCCATTGCCCATACCCATCTGCTTTTAACTCTACTCTATGCCTTGCCAATACTCACTAACTTTAACAAAACTGATCTCAGAAAACTCTCTAGCTGCTACAATCAAATTGCCAGGTTTGTCACAAGAACTCTGTACAGAACACACCATTGTCAAAACCTAAACCTCTTAGGATGGCTAGAACTCCCCAGGCTAATTCAATATAATCAACTTACTGTAGCATTCAAGGTTATTAACCATCCAGAAATAACGCCCTCCCTTAAAAACATTATCCATCCCTACAAAAATGCTAGGCCACTTTGTTCCACTACAAAACTTTTGGTTCAATCAGTTAAAGCTAACAACCTATCTGGAGAATATTTGTTTGCAAATTCAGTAGGCAAAACCTGGAATTCGCTCCCATTTGACCTTAGACTGAACCCCTCCCTTAATCTGTTCAAAAAAAATCTAACCCGGTATTTTAAAACTCACTGGTTATGTCCTTGCTCTAACCCTGACTAAAGCCTCATATACTTCCATATCCCTGCAATTTTTTATTCACAGCGACTAACCTCTTACACTAAAAGGTTTGAAAAGAGAAACTGTAACATTTTTGCAGATACTATGTATATAAGCTGCACGCCTGCACCTATAGGTTTGATAAGAGAAACTGTAACATATTTGTATATATTTCTGAATATAAACTGTATTCTTCTTAGGCTTGAAATTTGAGACTGTAACTTGTATGTTAATGCAATATGTTTGCGCATATACTGCAACTTGCTTGTCTTTATCTGTTTGTAAGTTTGGAGCTTTTCTCCCTGGGCCTCCACTGAAAATGGACATGTATCAAGTCAGACTATCCTGGCCAACAAATGTAAAATAAATAAATAATAAATATGTTATTATCCAGTGGATATGGATACTTGGTCAGTCACTCATAATGCAAGACACTGCACTTTTTGGCATTATAAGAAACCATGTTTTCCTTCGACCATTCAACTAAATAGCCAAGGAAGTGTTTGTAGTTGTACTTGTTCACTAATGTTAGTAACAATGCTACAAATGTTTCTGTGAATATCAATTTTTCTAATCTAATTTGTTTATTACCTGCAAATGTTAACAAATTTATTTAATAAAAATGTACCAAACTGACCCCTGTAGGACACCACTGTTTATTACTATGAAGTCAAAGAACTCATTAGTAATTCTGACCCTGCAGCTTCTGTTATATAACCAGTTCTTCACCCATACAATTGTGTACTTATTGCAAGTCCAGTTTCATCAATTTCAAGTTTTGTCAAACAGATGTATGGAATGTGTGGAATCTGCTGTATGATAAATTAAATATCTTTTACTCTAGGTGGAAATATATTCCATAATCTTATAATCATGCATTTCAAGATATCACATGAAACCCCACAAATGTCATTTATCCATTATTTTCTGTATAAGTTTTTTTTTCATCTGGATTACTATTAAACAATAGAATTAGTAAATGGATACTTTGACTGTTAAATATGGCTTTAAATAGGATACATTTTTTTATGAATGAGCTGAATCATTGGTTATTTTCTACAGTAGTTCAGAGGTAAGTTTTACCCTCATGATCAAAACATATCAGCTACAACTAAAACCCACATTACCTATACCAAAACAGAACATAATTCATTGATAAAACATCTGTACTCTGGTTCAGATAAACATTTTTATCACACTCCCTAAATTATTATTAGCAGGTATTGCTAAGACAAATATATGTATAAAACATGCGCATACACACACACACACACACACACACACACACACACACACACACACACACACACACTCTAGACCCTCAAGATAGGTAAACAAAGTTTAAGCTGCTTATAGCATTTCACAAATATGGTGTGAGAAGGAATGTTTGTCTTGTTAGGGCCAGTTTTGTAGCATAAAATGATTTATGTTATTTACTTATTTTATGTTATGAGTAGGTCGTTGTCAGTTATGAAACAATTAGTCATACTTCATAAATTTTATACACAAAGTCTTCATCAGCAAGTTTATTATGTGGGGATTCCTGTATACAAGAGGATGCAATTTCAAAATAACAATGACAAATGACATATTATTTGATTGCAACAGAAATAAGAATACGTGCAGGGGTAATCCCAAACTTTAAGCCTGAATTCAGTCCAGGCCCCTGCTTTAATTCCTACTGTAATGCCAGTCAAAAGTACTTCAGGATCACACATACTGTAGGGGACACTGATGTTACGATACATATAATAGCATATGTGTGTGCACATCTAGGTAAGAATGTTTTTTGCAGCATTCTTAAAGCAAGAAAAGTAGCAGTCATCTCTTAAGTTTGGCCCTTCATATTTCTTTTTATTATTTTACAGAATGAAGTAGCTTAGCTCAGGCATAATAAACTGGCAGCAAGTCCAGTTCATATGTGCAGCAACTTTTTCTGGCTACAGGTTGAAGTTTTAGTGACAGTGGGTCGGGATAAAAATAAAATCACACAACAAGTGAGATGAAGGCATCATGCTGGCATAAAAATGGGCAATGTTTGCATTAGTACTTTGAAATATGCATTAATACCATTAAAGAAGCATTTTTGTATAATAAAGGAACTGTTCAGTAATTATTTTTGGAAGCTGGTTCTATGGAATAACTTCAGTGCAAGCAATTTATTCTAAAGCAATACACAATTTTTCAAAGGGGTTAATTACTGACAATACATACAAAGTTGAGTTGTGCAATACAATTTATGCTAAAGAATGATTTTTACAAGGCAATATTTTGTGTAGAATTACTTCTGCATTTAAGTGATTTGTGGTGCAATATTTAAAATACTTACTTCTGCTTATAAGTCTTTTATCAAAGGGAATTCCAAAGTTTTTTTTTTCACATAACAAGAAAAAGCTAACAATTCATTTCATGCTGTAGCAATTTATTCAGTGTACATACACTACTGTACAAAGTGTGGCTATTGACTTAAGAAGATATTTTAGAGTCTCTGTTAGCCTGCAACACACAAACGCAAGGAAATTATTATCTAAATAGCATACATAACTACATGACTGTAATACAAAGTCCTGGAAGTAAAAGAGATCAGACGGTGGAGGAACTGAGTGTGTCTGATGCTGCACTGGAAGGTGCTAATTTTATATTGAAAGAGGGAGACTTTATCATAAAATAAAGCCTTCTTGAAACTAGGCATTGCCCCTCTGTTGCTTTAAGTCATAGATACTTGTAAGATTTCTGTTTCCGCTCCACATTCTGGGATGTCATTAACTGTACATGTGTCAGTGTCTCTTGTTAGTGACAATAGATATTCCTAAAGCTTTTAAGACATCCACTTCTAAAACATGGTCATGGTGCACTAGGGATTCGTAAAGAAGGAACACGTGATGTTTTTATTTACTCCTCCCCCTTCTGGTTGTTTGAATATAACGCTGACAGATTTACTGTTGTAGACAGGTAACTGGCATCCATTAAATTCCAGTAGTGTAGTTCTTCCACCACCCCTTTTCTTCATGGAATAAATGAGAGATAACTGATACTGGCGTCCCTGTATCAATGAGATATTTTCACAGTCTTTACCTTCTACTATGGCCCATACAAATGGTCTTCCATCCATTCCCATGGACAAAGGTTCTAAATGAGAAATCAGGGCAGGAGGGTTTACCCCATCATGAGGGACTTATTTGAGCAATGTCATTTTTGGCCATAAACTACTGACCATCTTCCTGTATTTTGCCCCTTGTGATAACTGAATCACCTTATCTGTATTCTCCATGGCTGTCAGTGCTGTGGGAGTTTGCACTTCAAACAAGTCAGAGTAACTGGCTTTTGATGTTGTCCTCAGTTCTACCCTGCTTACACTGTTTTGTACTGTGGAATCTACCTGACTCATCCATTCATCATCTTCATGTTCAGAAGCTGAAGAGCCAAGGGCAGTGTACATCTGATGTGCACAATACTTAGGGTATTCCTCACAATAGCCTGTAAGTGTACCATCTCCCTGTACAGCAGTTATCCTCTGCTGTCTTGACCTGCTGCCTCCCTGAGCTGGGTATCCTAACTGCTTCTTATTCCCTTTTTGCTTATTCCTACCATGAGTTGGCTTAGCTCTATTCTGTCTCTTCTATTGTTTCAGATTTCTTTTTTTTAACCTATCAGTGTAACACCATAAACACTCCTTCTTGAAGTACCCTTCCCAGTGGCAGAAGAAGTATTTAAAAGGTATATTTTCCTTAATGCCCCCTCTTCCCTGTCCCTTTTTTGAAGAGGTGATAAAAAAAGTTTTAAAGCAACTGGCTTACTGGAGAGCAGGTTCATAGGTTCATAGGTAGGTACTAGGCTATCGGCCCTAGGGCCCATACAAGCCTAGCCAAAAAATGTACCCTGGATTTCGCCACCCAAGAAATTAATTTTCCTGTGCCCCTGTCGAGCAGAGCCACAGAAGTGATCCCCAGGGTGAATTTCCCATTTCCCATCCAATCATCAAGATTTTTCTTGAAGAGTGCTAATGAGGAACTCTGTTTGACATAGATAGGTAGTCTGTTCCAGAGTATGGGAAGTCTCTGGGACAGGAACCTATCCCTCCAGCATGTTCTGTTTATTGTGGTGACAAGGTTTAGGTCCCTAGAGCGTGTAGCTCAGAGGGATTGTGATTTCTTTAAGTGGAGCATGTCCAACAGCTCTGGGTTTGACATAGCCTTGTATGTTAGGCAGAGATCACCCCTGAGTAGGCGATATGCGATGGAGTAAAGCTGTCGTTTTTTGAGACGGTCTGCATAGGGCATCTGTTTGAGGCCAGTAATCCTCTTTGTGAGGTATTTCTGTGGTCTTTCCAGTTGTTGTAGATGTCTTGTGAGGTACATACCAAAAGGGGCATTGTACTCTATAATGGGTTTAATGAGTGATGAGTAGAGGGGAACAATGACCTCTTTTTTTCTGGATGAGAATCCTTTTGTGATGAGATGAGCCACGTAGAAGGATTTCCTGACCACTGTGGCGATGTGATTATCAAAGGAGAGACTACTGTCCACCTGTGTCCGGAGGTCTCTTGTCACATTTTTGGCATTAAGTAGACTACCAGCTATGTGGTAGTTCATGGGTACAGAGTTTTTACCAAAGGGGATGACAATACACTTTTTGGCATTGAGCTTCAGGCCATGGCTTTGACACCAGGTATCTGTCTCAGTGAGGCCCTTTTGTAGTTTGTCCACATCGTTAGGAGTTTCGATTATGGCTCGTAGTTTGCAGTCATCTGCAAACTTTGTTAGCCAAAGACCGTCTATGTTGGCCTGCACTTCAGAGAAGTAGATACCAAACAGGAGAGGACCCAGGACTGAACCCTGTGGTACTCCACTTGTCACTGGTCTGATGTCGGATTTGGAATCCGCTACTTTCACAGTGTGGGTTCTGTCCATGAGCCAGTTGGCAACCCATCTTGTGACATAGGGATTTATACCTACTTTAGTGAGCTTATCTATAATTCCAGAGTGGGGGATGGTGTCAAAAGCCTTGGCGAGATCTAGATAAGCTGTGTGAACCATTTTACCCTCATCTATGGCTTTGGTGACTGCTTCAAAGAAGTCAATCAGGTTTAGGAGACATGATCTGCCTTTTACAAATTCATACTGGGTAGGGTTCAGAGTTTGGAGATTACCAATGTCTTTGTTTATGAGTTCCACGATGATACATTCCATTGCCTTGCAGACCAGGCTCATCAGGCTAATGGGGCAGTAGTTTCCGGGGTCCGTCGTGGCTCCCCCTTTGTGGAGTGGTAGGTGAGGCAATGACTGAACATGGTACTTAGGTAGGGTGCCAGTTCATTCTGTAGTTCGTGTAGAACGCAGCCTGGGATATTGTCAGGTCCCATGGATGCTGTGTTCTTGGCTTTGGAGAGTGTGTTTTTTACCTGTGCTGCCGTGATTATAGGAACTTTGCATTCTTCCAGTATAGAGATGGGCCCTCTAGGGGGTGAGAGGGGGGTAAAGTTAGCACTGAACCTATCTGCTAGGATGTTGGCAATATCAGTTGGTTCTGTATATTTAGTGCCATTGTCCTGTAACTCACAGCAGATCTGAGTGTTCCCATTTAGATTCTTGACATAGCTATAGAATGCTTTGTGGTTGTCTTTAGAGTCAGTGGCAATTTTGTTTTCGTAACTAGCTTTGGAGGATTTTATGAGGGATCTCAGCTTCTTACTGAGGTTGACCAGGGAGTTCCTCCAGTCATGGGATTTTATTCTTTTTTGCAACAGTTTCTTTCTTCTTGTAGAGTTTGTTCATGGCAGAGGACCACCAGATTGGCTTCCTTTTTTTTGGAGGATAACATCTTGGTTCTATTAGGGATAGCATGATCCATGCACTCGTGTAAGTGCTTATAAAGTGCATTTGTGTAGGATTCGGCAGTCATACTTCTATTGTCCGTCTGCATGGGTGGCATGAAGTTTGGCACTTCTGTCTTAAGAAGTGTGAAGTTGGCTTTGGAGAAGTTTTTTACGATGGTTTCCCAAATTGGGGCTGGGGGTGGGATGTGGATGTCTAGGCTGATTAGCTTGTGGTCGGATCTGACCACCGAGGAATTGACCTCTGGTGTGGAATACCAGTTTCCCATGTTGGTAATGACCAGGTCTAGGATATTGCTGCCCCTGGTGGGGGTGTGAATAAGTTGATCCAAGGCATTGGAATTTATGAATTCTAGAAAACGTTGAGCAAAAGAGTTGGTACATGAGTAGTTTTCCCAGTTAATGATGGGGTAGTTGAAATCACCCATTATTAGGGTGTTGGGTTGTATCCTAATACTTTCCAGTGTATCAAGAAATGAGGAGTGTGAATCCTGGGGCATGGTGGGGGGGTCTGTAGCAAGCTACAATTTCGATTGCGGTCTTGCCCAGAGTTAGTTGCACTTGGATAATCTCGGATGCATTATGCTGTGCAACTAGCCTGGAGGTGTGGATATCCTTAATGAATATGGACACGCCTCCGCCTTTAGTGCTTCTTTCTGGGTTAGGTGGCCGAAAGGTGTGGTATGAATTGAAGCCTGGTAATGCAGGAGTGCTCTCTGGAGCTTTGAACCAGGTCTCTGTCACTGCACAGATGTCAATATTCTCCATTTTAAGGAGTGCCTCGAGTGAGTGCATTTTGAGGTTTAGACTTCTAGCATTGAGTAGCATTACCCTCAGAGTTTGCTTGCTTGTACCTGTTACGGTGGTGAATTTGTCATTTGAAGCTTGCCTAAAAAAGGCACTATAGGGGTGGCAAGAGCCTTAGCCAGTAACCGGCAACAGGTGCAGGCCATCTCTGGCAAAGCATCGTGGACTGTCGATCATGTCGTCCCAGGCAGACAAATACTGGATCCCCTTAGAATGACACCAGAAGCTTAGCCAATTGTTGAAGTCAGTCATTTTGTCCTTGCACTGTGGTATCATTCTGGGTGATGGCAGGATGCTTCTCAGGGTTAGGGTCATACCTGTCTGGGATACAAGATCGGAGAGCTTCTCCATGTCTCTTTTCATGTCAATCTTGCAACACCAATTTGGTGACTTTCTGCTCATCTTAAGCATTTTCATATGCATGAATCTTAATGGCATTATCTAATTTGTCTAGCTTTGCTAAATAAAATCCTGAGCCATCCTTTTATGCTGTTCTGCATCAATTTGTCTTCTCTGGTACCAGGAACCAAGCACCATGCTGAAACAAACTAGTCAACGATATACACCAAGCCATTTAAGGATGTTATCTTAAACCCATCTAGTAGCTTAATGTTACAGCATTTTTACCTGTGTGTACTTTTATAACTGCAATCTACCCCATAGTTCTCTTAGAGTAGTAGCTAGCTAAGTTGGTGCCCTGGGCAGTTACCAGGCTACTTCCCTTAAAACCTCCTCTTGATCTTCATTTTCACAGTATCACACAATTATTTCATTGAAACAGCCACACAATGACTGTATAAGTGAATGAATACAATGATGACTTGTGATCCTCAGTGAATGCTGGCAGTGCATTGCTGATACCTCACTTCTGTATTGCTGACCAGATTGATTCTCCCAGCAGCTTGCACCTAAGGCAGCTATTACCTTCACCCCTACCCTAGCTATAGGGTTCTGGGTTCATTCAGGTCCCAAGGAGGTTTTTTTTCAATAGTCTACGTTCATCATTGTCTTGATATGTGCTTCTGATCTTTGGAATAAATGCATAGAAACATTCCCCTAATACTACCGTCACTGGTTTCCCCATTTTTGTAATCCATTGTCTTAATGACACCATAGTCTGAAATGCTGGCCTCTGTTTATCCCATGAAGTCATGATTTTAAACAGTTTTGCCTTCCCAACTACTTAGTAGTAGCCAATGAGCGATAAATGCAACATGGGTTGAGTCTTTCTCATTTGCTGGTTTTTCCTCACCCCTGCTCTCCTTTTGCATGGCTAATTCAAGATTTGCCTTAACCCTTTAAAAGCACTTTGCATGTATATTCTCATCTCTTTATATTGTTTTGTAAAATCCTTAAAAAGTACACTCATGACTGCTAAACCCTTTTCTATTTTATCCTCTACCACTGTAACTTTATTTGTGGCTTTATCCTCTTCCAGTAATATTTTAACATTTTTAGTGCATCCACGAAATCTGACACATTAGATACTGTTTCTGCAGAATGTAGATGATTGCTTGTTTCAAGTGAGATAGGAAAAAGAGCTTTATGCATTTGTTGCACAATTATACAAACAAACATAGCCGTGAAATTAGCCTTATCTTCGCTAGTACCTAAGGTATGCTTATCTATTACTTGAAAATTTTCAAACATGTGTGACATTAAAGTATTCCAAACCTGAAAAGCATTCATATTATGTTTAAGGTCAAAGGAAATCCCCCATGAACTTTTGAGTAAGCTTTTTTGTATATTCCTTTGCATATATATAATTACAAAAAAAATCAGTCTTACAGTCTGTTTTTTTTTCCTAAAGGGTCTGGAACTATGAAGTAGCACCTTATTTTTGGTGTCTTCTTCCTGTGAAAAACACACTGTTGTAAGTGAAGTCCAGCTGCTCAAAGTCACCCACTGAATGGCAATGCCATCCCTGCTGATTCCTTGAGCACTCTTGAGGGTCCTGTTAGCTGAGTTGGTTGGTTCGGGAGTCACTCATCCAGATCCATCTATGTTCTTCCCTGCTACAACAAAATAACCCTTTCTGTCAGGTCACACAGTCTTCTGGTTCTCAGCGAAGAAGTATTACTCTGAAATATGTCACCTTTGCTGATCCCCTTCACAGAAGCTACCATGAAATCAACCTACTTTTCATGAGATCACATGTCCTGAAGCTCCCTGCTGAGGTGGCTGGCTCACCACTGTTAATATGAAGGAATATCTTCTTGTTTCAAAGGCTTGTTACAATAAACAGATTTCATTCATGAACAATGTACAGCAGCAAAAGCCTGCAAAACATTAACAAGCGAATTTAAACCACTGAGAACTGGCACTACTCTTACATACAATGCATAAAGCAGAAAACTACTATAGAGCATTTTCAGCAGCAGTGTTTAATAGGCTATACAAATGTTTAAAGATACCCTCTAGTCATTTTTTTTAACTTTTTATCTCTTACATCATTTATGACCAATTGTTATAAAGCCTCCATCTACCATGCAAATGGGATGTCTTACTCATAGCCAGTAAGTGTGGGGCCCTTGTTCATCACTTAAGATGTTATACTAATCATCAAACTTTCTTATATGTTTTGTTTCCCTGCAGGTGCCTAGCATGTGTGTGTCTTTGGTTAATAATAACAAAGTTCCCATTTCCCTGTATGCTTATACAAAAAGGAAAGAATATAATAAACTATCAATGCCAGTAATTTCATCTACTTAACTCCCTCAGACAGAGTCTACTAGCCCTGTGTACAAGTCTTGTGGCGAGTCAAGGGGGAATTTAATATGTGCAGGCATGCTTCCCCATGGAGAACAGCATTTAGTGGAGTTTGGAAGAGCCACTGCAGGAAGGGTGTGTTCTTCCAGGACAGAGAGATTAGGCTGTCCCATAGGACCAACAAACTGGCCTGCTCCTTATCACCTCATTTTCATGGTAAACCAGATGAGATGACTGGCGATTCCCAACCGTGAACAAATGGTCTGTAAGGCTCTTGTCTCATCTGGGGATTCCAGGCTCCTGCTAACATGGAATGCATCTATCCAGGCAGAGAGTTGACAATATTTACCATTCCACTGGGGAAATTTTATTTCAGATGGCTACATTTTGGGATCATGTCCACTCCTGAACTTTTCCAGCATAAAATGAGTACCTTGTTAAGAGACCATGAGGGTGTTGTGATTATAATGGATGACATTTTAGTGTGTTCGGAATGCTAAGGGGGCATAACAAAATGTTGAAGACTGTGTTTCACAGAATTAAGACATGAGGGCACAAGCTAAGTAAAGGAAAATGCAGCTTCAGCAAACCTGGAATCAAGTATTTTGGAAGTTACATCAGTGTTGATAGCATCAGATCAGATGGAAGCAAAGTTAAGGCTAAAGCTGACTTGCAGAGTCCTACCAGTGTGGCAGAAGTGCAAAAAGTGCCTGGCATGATCAATTACATGGGCAAATTTGTGCTAGAACTATCAACAGTGTTTCATCCTATGACAGCCCTACTGCAAAAAAGATGCTGAATGAACAAGGGAAGATTCCCAGGAACATGCTTTCAAAAGGGTAAAGTCCATGCAAATGTCTGCACCAGTGCTGGCATGTTATGATGTCATTCTACCTCATGTAATCATTGCTGATGCTAGCAGGTATGAATTGGCTGCTGCTTTGCTGTAAATAGATGAGGGAAACCTAAGCCTTTCTTTTTTAGAATGCTGACCAGTACAGAGAGGAATAGTTCCAATTTGAAAAGGAATGTCCAGCAGGAGTATGGGTATGTGAATAATTCTCTATATATTTATTGGGACTGGACTATTTCCAACAGCAAACGGACCATAAACCACTAGTTTTGCTTATTAATTCATATGACTTGGATAAAGTGCCACTGATATGTCAGACACTACGACTTTGACTTGGGCATTTCAATACAAAAGCTGTGCATCTGCCAGGAAGGCAACTAGTATTGGCTGATACCCTAGCCTGAACCTCAATGACTGATTGCATTGAATCTGATACCAAAGACATTACTTTACTATGTAAAGTGTCATGAATGATCAACCTGGGACTTTGAAAACTATGCAGACTGTCTCAAAACTTTGCTCATCTTCTCTGTGTCACACAGGCTTCGGATGGGTAAAAACTACTTTGCATACAGAGCCTCAACAGACCCTATCCTGTCAGACCTACTGTACATTTGCATATCCAATGGGTGCATAAACACCTGGTCAAGAGATTCCAAACTAACTGCCTAATACCTCCAGGACCAATAGAAAATGAGAGAAGTGCCTACATGGCCATATTCGTACTAGGCATTCCTTTTCAGTTTGGGACTATTCTCTCACCTTGTCTGACTCTCTGTCTCTGTTAATGTTTTGGAACATAAAGCTAAATTATTTAGTTTGCTGTCAATTTCTGTAGTAAAGCTGCTCCAGGTCGATAACAGCTGGCATATGTACTGACCAGTGTCAGTTAACTAACACCATAAAACACAAGATCTGGCAGTGACACTAACATACAACTAACATTTTTGAAAGTTTGTTCTTGAGCATCACTCAATGTCTATGCTACATCTTTCCTTAGGAGCTTTATTAGAGGATGAAGCATCTGGCACAAAATTGCCCAGTATGTTTACCATGCCAAGCTTTTCTTTAAGTTCTATAACATTACTTAGACTAGGCAACTCAGTCACAGATTTCACTTTACTTGGATATAGCTTAATGCCATCTCCACTAATACAATGCCCAAAATACAGAATTTTACTCTAGCTAAAATAGTAGTTTTCTTTATTGTACTTGAGTCACGTGATCCCTGACTTTTCAGTGATCTGAAGCATAGCCTTCATCTTGTTATGTGATTGCATTTTTGGCCCAGTTAACAAAATATCATTCACCATGACCATAGTGCCCTCATAGTCTTTGAGGACGGTATTTTTTGATGCTGATAGATTTCAGGTGCTGAGGTAATTCTAAAATGGAATCATCAAATGCAGAATCTTGCCAGTCGTATACTAAATATGGTTAATGTACTGCTTGGTCAAGGGGTATTAGCCAAAACCTAATCAATGCATCTAATGTAGTGAACGTTCTTGCCCCAGCTATTCCAGTCAGAATAAACCTGTCCAACTCCTGCTGGACTGCATCATTTACACAATTTAGATCAACACAAATTCTCATACTACCATTTTTCTTTGTTAGTGATATCTGTGGAACACGCCAGTTTGTAAGTTGTATAACCTTTTCAATGACCCTCAAAGACTGAATTCAATTTAGCCCAGCCCCTATGTGAGACAGAAAGGGGAACAGTATTCCTCATGGTATAGTGAGAGAATAAGGAACTACACCAGATTTAAAAAAAATCCTTACTGTCTCATATTTAAGGAGTCCAGTATTACCAATAACAATCAGCACTTATTTGTTCAGTTCTGGCAACCAAACCTAATTTACATGCAGTGGCTGTACTCAGCATATCATTCACATAACAACCTAACAACACATAGAGCCAAAACTCATATTTATTCCTTTTCCACTCAGTCATGGAAGAGAACTTCCCCTCAAGTCTTAGTTTACTTCTCTTTGCGCTTTGACCAGCTGCAGACATGTTGAGATGCTTTTCTATGCTTCATGTAGTATTACCATTATGTCTGCTCCAGCATCTGTCTTACACTTTATTGGGATGCCATGAATTGGAAGTCTGATATGGCATTCTTCATCTGGGTCTGACTACATACTGTCAGAACGTAAAAATAAACTTTCCTTTGCATTTTCATCACTTTCAGCATCTATTGATAATTGATCACTTCAGGTTTGCACACAGCAGTGAAATATCTCATTTTATTGCATTTCCAACATTGTCTACTTCATGACAAACACAGCTCTGGTTCATTATGCACATAGTTGCACTAATATATTTTTCGGACTTGCAGTCATTATTATTATTTTCATTTGGTTGTTTACCCTGACATCTGCATGCATTCTGCTCCACTTTTTGCATGTTTTCTTTTGTTTAATTTCACTCACATCTCTCATTATCTACACTTTGTGTTTTACTTTGCTGTAACTGACAAGCAGTTTATACAGCTTTCTGTAAAATTCACTTTGGTTCCAATTGTTACGTTTGTGAAATGTCATAGCCTGCAGTGCCCATGACAACTGTCTCTTGTTCGCCAATCTTCAGTGTCAAAAAATAGTACTCTGCCAGTAGTTTATGTAAATGTCTCAAAAGTGTTTCTACAGACTTGCCCCTTTTCTGAACACATTTATGAAACCTTGCTCTTTCATTTATAACATTTATTTTAAGCACAAAATGTTCATCTGTCTTTGTCACAGCTGCCTCAAAAGATAAGGAGTGTCCCTCAGCAAACATGAAAGCTTTAACAATAGCTTCAACATATATGCCCATACCACAAAGAAAGGGATTTACCTTGAAGGCCCTCTTTATCTAACCTGGCTGTTATTCTATAACGTGCAAACCTTTTCTTCCATAATCACTATTCTAATAGTTATGTTATAATCACTAGTCAAATGGTTCTGGTAGACTGAATTTTTCACTATTAATGTAATTTTCCACCTTCTTTTTTGATTATTGGCAATTTACCTGAGTCAGTACCATGCCAAATGTCAGTAAAATCATTGGTGAACTTCTCATTGCATTATTGCTCAATTTCTCACCAGTCTGAACATTTGCTGGTTTCCTCATGGGATTAGTGGCATTTTGTTTTAATTTGATCCTGTTCTGACATGATGTCAAGCTCATGCCATATTCCAGGACACCAGACACTCAAGAGACCAGAATTTGTTGTATATATACATATATATATATATATATATATATATATATATATATATATATATATATATATATATAAGCATATTGCATTTATCTTCCATACCAGTTACACATGTGCATGTGCACACGCACATATACACACACCCGCATATGCACACGTACACATACACAAACACATATACCATAGTAACATGTACATTTCTTCAGGTTCACAGTTAACTCAGAAGTGGTTATTAGCTTCAATACTGCTCCATGCTATATGGTAAAAAAGCCTCTTTAGGTTTTACACAAGCACAATCAGTCCAACACCAATTGCACTAATTAGCACATTGATCTGATATCAACACAAATGCCAATTAAAATTTCAAAGTACTGCTGTAGCTGATGCAAGCCAATTCAAAGTTGTGGTGTAGTTAGTGTTCGTCCCTTTCTTCCGAACTGCTACTGCAAGTAATACATGGTAGTACACCTGGTGGCCTGCAGTAGCAGTTCCCACATGCACATAGCGCTGTACTACAGGCTACTGGAAGCCATGGAGGGGAACCACATGCATGCTTGGCAGATGTTTTATTGGGGACTTTATAGTTCAGTGTCTGGGACAACTGAAATATAAAATCTTCAGTGCTTCATTAGCACAGCCCTACACCATAATCTCCCTGTAATGTAGTACATGAGAAATTCTTGAAAGATAAGAGTTTAAACTCATCATGAATGCAATCTCAGGTCAAACATACAGGTGACATTGTGGTACCACACAGCTTTGGGGACTTGCACCTCCATCTGTATGCCAGCAGTACTGGTACTGCAAGCAGGTAAAATACCTTCACTACTAATACTGACATATGGGTGGAGCTGTGGTAACAGCAGACTTTGGGAGAAGTCAACTATGCAGCACACTTGATACTTGCAGGATTATGTGAAGAATTAGCAATGAGAATCATTAATACAGAAAAATTAATCAATCTCATGACCTGATCTTTATTAGTGGGTGTTGCACACATCTGCAGCACTGGCACAGAGTCATATAGTAGACGGAGTACTCTTTCTACAATTCTTGACCAACTGGTATAAGGAGTTACATTTCTGTGAGACTGTGTCAGTATCTTAGCTGCTCCTTGTGGACTGGCTGTGACTGATTCGGTAGCCATCTGGATACAGAAAGCTTCTATAAGTGTACTTTTTTGCACTTAATCTGTTTCAGTGATAGTTAACAGAACTGTGATGCATTTATTTATTTACTTGATATTGTCGGTCTCTGTGTCTGCATTTTGTTTTTCTGTTTTAGTCATAGTTAACAAAACTGTGCTGCATTTATTTATTTGATTGAGATTGCTTTTCTCTGTGTCTGCATTTTGTTTTTCTGTTTTACCGATAGTTAACAAAACTGTATTACATTTATTTATTTGCTTGATATTTCTGGTCACTGGCTGGATTCTGTTCAACTAGTTTCATAGTGGGGGTTGGTTTACTTAATGTTGAAGCCAGCCTATTCAAAGTGTGAGCACAGCTTTTTGTGTTATCTGATTCCCTGAGGATCTTAAGTTTTCCTTCATAGTAAGGAGTTACATTTTGTTTTTTCCCTAACCTCCCACCCAAGTCTTGTTGTATTCTACTTGGTGGCTTTGGAATTGCCCGTCCCTGCTGTAAATTTGATTTTGGACACTCCTTCCATTCCCATCTCATTTGCTTACTGTACTGAGTACAGTGTGATCATTTGGGAAGGACTCCCCCCCTTGCTTTTTTGATTTTGAACACTTCTCCCAGTCCCATATCATCAGCCCATTCAACTGTGTACAGCGAGAGCATTTGAGAAGGCCAACCCTCTTAGTATCTTAATCTTGAGTTATAGTCTGTTTATTCCCTCTCCACTAAAAAAGAAAAAAAATTACACTTTTTATTCAGCTGCTTTACTGTAATTGAGATGTTCTTTGTGTTTCACTGTTGCAGTCAGTACATTAGGGTAATCTGCTGGCAGGTTTCCCTCAGTCGGCCTGATTAACAAAGTCTTGGGTCCTGCGTCGGTTACTGTCCCTTCTTCCATGACGTCAGGTCGTTAGGGGTATAAAACATGCAGCTGACGCCTTTACATCAGTCTTTCTTGCCGCGCGGTGCCTGAAGCAGAAGCAGTTTGCAAGTGCCGGTCGGCCAACTCTTGAAATTTTCGTTTTCGAGTTTCAGAACCAAAGTCTTCAACTAAAAGCTAAGTACCCCGTTGGGGAAACTTTTTCTTGCTCCTTACCGATGTCAGTAAAAGTTAATAATTGTATTACTTGTGGGAAGCAAATACCTCATAAAGATTTTCATTTGTACTGTATTCGTTGCCTAGGCCCTGACCACAACGTGCCTTGCTGTCGGTTTTGTGCTAAATTTAATCAACGCACGATTAAACGTCGGTATATTTTTGCTTCTAAATATTTTGGCTCAAGATTTAATTATCTAGAAATGTTGTTTGTTAGCAATTCGACTACCAGAATACCTAAAAAATGCAAAGAAAAAGACAGACCGTTGAGGTCCAAAACCGATGCCGACGCTTCTCCTAAGCCAGTTGCCGGTACTCAGTGAGGCGCTTTCGTAGCCCCTGATACCCGCTACTTCTGATTCGCAGGCCTCTACTGAGACCCATTCCGGTATGCCACGAGATGCTTCAATTATGGAACCTGCGGATGTCTCTACCTTAGATGGTTCCAGAGCCACTGTGCAGGCACCGGCTTCTGAGGGTGTTTTCAGGCCTACATATTTGTATATTAGACCAACGCCATCTTCAAAACTAAGGCCAAAATCTAAATCTATGTCTAAAAACCGATGCCTGGGCCACATGTGCAGGCCCCTATGCCTAAAAAACAAATGATCAAAATGGCTGAAGATTTAATTACTCTGATCAGGGGTAGCCAACCCCCTCCTTCTAAGAGGCCTAGGCAAGACATTGATTATGAATCTTCTGAACAGGATTCTATTTCTTCTGACTCTTCTAATGAACAGGTTTTGTCTATTCCTACTTATGAGGACTCTGATGCAGAGGATTACATTCCTTCTGCTTCTCCCCCTGAGGATTTTTCTTTTGGGGAAACGTTACATGCCTTAAGGGAACATTTCCACTGCGAAAGTCAGGATTTCTTTGAATCTAAAAAGAGAGTTAGGGATTTTCTTCTTCTTCCTCAGCATAGGCCTTTGGCTATACCTGCTGTTCTAGACATTGCTGATGATGTTTTTTCAGAATCTAGTTTGACTCCTGATTCTCTGCCTCTGGCTCCTTATAAGCCAGACAGATACTACAGGGTTCCTGACTCCCACAAATTCCTTTTCAAAAATCCTATTGCTGATCTTGAAACCATTTCTCAGGGTCCCAAGGGCATTAAGGCCTCTACTGCTAAAAATCCTACCCCTTCTGATAGGGATTCCAGGATGCTGGATAGATGGGATAAGAAGGTTTACATGTCTGCAACCTTAGCAATCAGGGTTTTAAACTGTCAATTTCATATGCTTAAATATCAACAGCATATCATGGGACTACTTAAACAGAAAATTATGTTAATCTTTGACTGTGTGGAAAATAAAGATTTGCAGGATTTATTACATTCAGCTGAACAAGTTAGAAAACATACTTTACAATGTGGTTTTGATTCCTTGGAGGCCTCTTGCAGGGCTGCTGTAACTGGATCTGTGCTAAGATGGCATGCTTGGCTCAAAGAGCAAACTCTGCCTGACCATGTTAAAGCAAAATTTTGGATGCTCCTTTACAACAGGACCATCTCTTTGGTAATAAGGCTGAAGAAGTGTTAAAAAAGATGGAATATAAAGCTAAATCTATGCAAACTGTGAAAGATTTCTTACAAATGCAACCTCCAAGATTTAGTAGGCATTGGCCTCCTAAGAACTGGTCCTTTCCAGTCCCCTCGAGAGCCGCTCAAGTCAAATCAAGACATTCCATAGGCTCCAGGTTTCAGTCACAAGGAACTTTTAGAACAAAACAATGGGGTGCCTCCACCTCCAAATCTGGAAGCAAAAAGGCACCTCCCTATTGTACACAGTCTCAATGACTTCCCTCTACAATAACCAAGCACTTACCTTTTAGCCGCCCCTTTGGAGGGAAAGCTGGCACTTCATGCACGAAACTGGCAACTTATTACCCAGGAGTGGGTTTTAAATATAGTATCCCAGGGACATAGATTTCATTTCCACATGTTGCCAATCCCAAACGGATGGCCAGATCTGCCCCCAAATCAGTGGCCAGAGGTCCAGAAATAAGTTCTGTCCCTCATGAACATGGGGGCTATTCAACCAGTACCAGAAGAGGAAAAGGGACAAGGTTTCTATTCCAGACTTTTCCTGGTACCCAGAAAAGACAAGTCATGGTGTCCAATTCTGGACTTATCCACTCTAAACACATTTCTGGACATTCCAAAATTTAAGATGCTGACTCTTCAACAGTTACTACCTATGCTAGGCAAAGATGCCTGGTTGGTAACTCTAGACTTAAAAGAGGCTTACCTGCATATCCCAATCAGGGAATCTTGCAGAAGATACCTCAGCTTCAAAGGAGGCTACTTGCATTACCAGTTCTCTGCACTGCCCTTTGGCTTAACTACTGAGCCCAGGGTCTTCCCAAAAGTGCCTGGCACCAGTAATTGCATTTTGCAGGCAAAGAAATATTAAAATATATCCATACCTGGACGATTGCCTAATTCAGGCAGAAAACAAGGACATTCTTCTACAGCATCTGGCATTTGTAAAAAGGGTTCTAACTTGTCTAGGGTACACCATAAATGAAAGGAAATCACAATTGGTACTCTCTCAAAAAATTACATTCCTGGGTGCAAGCTTGAATACAACTGCCCAGATGACTTACCTTATGCCAGAAAAGCAAATTCAATTGATGACTTACTTCAAACAGGTGGCCACAAAAACCCTGCTATCTGCAAGACAAATTCTGCAAGTCTTGGGGTTCATGACCTCCTGCATTCTTCTAATTCCATATGCAAGACTGCATATGAGGAAACTTCAGTGGTACTTAAAAAGTTTATGGAGTCAACATTGTCACAGCCTGGAAACAATGATTCCTATAATGCCTGGCCTGCAACTAGAGTTCCTATGGTGGGTAGAGGCCTGCCACCAAAACAAGGGACTGCCATTCACTCCACCCCCTGCCACCCAAACCCTGACTGCAGACACATCAGACTATGCTTGGGGGGCTCATCTGGCAGGGAAGTGCATTCAGGGCAAATGGAGCCCAAATCAAATGCACCTACATATCAATCAAAAAGAGATGCTAGCTGTACAGAATGCTCTGACAGCCTTCAAGGACTACAACATCCAGGACAACTAATGATAAAGACAGACAACACCACAGTTATGTGGTACATAAACAAGCAGGGGGGTACACATTCCTACCCCCTTTGCAGACTAACCATGGCATTGTGGAACACGGCCTTGACCTATCAAATACAACTACAAGCTCAATTCCTGCCAGGAAAGGTAAATACTCTGGCAGACGAACTAAGCAGAAATCTTATGGACCCACACAAATGGAAACTGGAACAAGTTTTCAACATGTTGACATGCAAATGGGGGAGCCCAGACATAGATCTTTTTGCCTCGCCCCAGAACTTTCAGTTGGACAAATTCTGCACAAGAATTCATCACAAAAAAGCTTGGAAAGTGGATGCACTATCATTCAGCTGGAAAAACCTGTCAGTCTATGCTTTTCCCCCCTCTGCCTCTGCTCTCCAAAGTTCTACTAAAAGTCAAAATGGACAAACCAAAAATGATTCTGATTGCTCCAGACTGGCCTCACCAACACTGGTACCCACTCCTGTACAATGTGTCACACCGTCCTCCGTGGCACCTGCCTCAGACACCTTACCTACTGTCTCAGCAGAACTACCAAATTCTGCACACTCAGCTCCAAACTCGGAATCTTGCAGCACGGCTAATCAACTAATTTCACCCTTGGCATCCCTCAGCAAACCTGTGATGGATGTCATTTTGGAGGCTAGAAGGCCTAGTACTAGAAAATCTTATGCTGACAAATGGAAAAGATTCTGTGCCTGGAACCAATCACAAGGAATAAGCTCAGCAATGCCCAATATTCCTCAGATTTTGCAATACTTAACTGAGATGCTTCACAAGGGCCTATCTTTTTCTTCCATAAAAATCCATGCCTCTGCCATATCGGCTCATTACAACACAGAACCTCCCCTCTTCTCGCATCCTCTGCTAAAGCAGTATCTCAGAGGGGCCAAAAATTTAAGACCTCCCAGGAGAGCACCAACTCCTGCAAGGGACCTCAATTTTGTTTTGGAAAAACTCACTCTCCCACCTTTTGAGCCAGCTGCTACTGCAGACCTAACATTTCTCTCCTGAAAAACAGATTTCCTTTTAGCAGTCACTTCAGCTAGAAGGATTTCAGAATTACAGGCTCTTATGGCAGTGGAGCCTTTCATTATTTTTCATCCGGACAGGGTGGCTGTCAGGACCAATCCATCTTTCATGCCCAAGGTGGTATCCAGTGTGGCTCTTAATCAGACCATTCATCTGCCAACTTTCTTCCCCAATCCACAGAACAAGGGTGAGCGGATTCTGCATTCATTGAATGTACACAGACAACTTAGATTCTACTTAAACATGACGAAATCTGTAAGAAAAACTGAGCAACTTTGGGTGGCATTTGCTGCAGGGGCAGAGGGAAAGGCTATTTCAAAGCAGACTGTTTCCAAATGGATAAGCCATTGTATTTGTTTCTGCTATATACACCATGATAAACCTATCCCCAAGGGGGGTCAGATCTAATTCCACGAGGGCTGCATCTTCCTCTGCAGCCTTTCTTAGAGGGATTCCTACCAGAGACATTCTGGAAGCTGCTACCTGGAGCTCAGTTCATACATTCACCAAACATTACCATTTACCTCTCTTCTCCAAATCCAGAGCTGGCTTTGCCACTGCTGTCCTGCAGGGCCTTATAGCTGCTCCTCATGCTGTATAATTCCATCCTCCCAACCATAGCTTTGGGATTCTACCCAAATGTAATGACTGCAACAGTGAAACATGAAGAACATAGTACAGTTGTGTACACTTACCATAAATGTAGATGTTCGAGTGTATTCACTGTTGCAGTCCTGGTTACCCAACCTCCAGCTCCCTGTTTTTTCTCTTACTATACCTCTCCTTTCGTTTACTGTGCATAAAAGCCTTTTTGGTGCATTTCCTTTTGTTTGGAGGTATATATATATATATATATATATATATATATATATATATATATATATATATATATATATATATATATATATATATATATATATATATATATATATATATATAAATTTTTTTTTGTGCGTTTTACATTATACACACACACACACACACACACACACACACACATATATATATATATATATATATATATATATATATATATATATATATATATTGCTCCCCATTTGGGGGGCACCTGACATCTGGGGCAAGAAAAACTGATGTAATGGTGTCGGCTGCATGTTTTATACCCCTGACGACCTGACATCATGGAAGAAGGGACAGCAACCGATGCAGGACCCAAGACTTTGTTAATCAGGCCGACTGAGGGCAACCTGCCAGCAGATTACCCTAATGTAATGAGTGCAACAGTGAATACACTCAAACATCTACATTTATGGTAAGTGTACACAACTGTACTTTCTTCCTACTTTATCACCTTATTTTGCCTTGCAGCTTGCTCTTAAGTGTTAACGAGTTTTATTCTCCTGTATGTATTACTGCTTCTTAGTAGCCTTATTAAATTTGTCTATTATTCTAACCCTCTTAGTTTTGCTTTTAGCACTTGGGCTTCAGGCAGGTTATTTTACATTTAAGAAAGTTTTTGTGGCCTACACACTTGTGGACAAGCCCTTATCAAAACCCTCTATCTGTAAGTCCGTGCAAGTTTCAGAACACTATGTATGGACAATTCCCATCAGTTTCTCCTGCCAGCCTGGTTGACATGGGCATACTGAGACATAATAGTACCACTTACACTGATCCTGTTGACTTAGCCAACCTGCTAGCAGATAGGTTCAGTGCAAATTTCACACCCTGTCCCCCCCAAATGCCCATTCAACATCCCCGATACTTGTCCCACACCTCACATCTCCATAGATCAAGTGTTAAAGTCCCTATCCAAGGCAAAAAAACACAGCTTATGTGGGACCTGATAGTATCCCAGGCTGTATTCTGCACCATTTCCAGCAAGAACTAGCCTCACTATTGAGCACCCTATAAAACCATAGCCTAAGTACAGGCTTCATTCCAGCAGAGTGGAGAACTGCCATTGTCATCCCTTTGCACAAAGGTTGTGCCACTACTGACCCTTGAAACTATCACCCCATTAGCTTGACAAGTCTGATCTGCAAGGCCATGAAGTGTATTATTGTGGACCTCATAAACAAGGACATAGGCAATTTCCAAGCACTTGACCCCACCCAGTTCCGATTCATCAAGGGCAGATCTTGCCTGTTGAACCTCGTTGACTTTTTTGAGACTGTCACCAAGGCAGTGGATGAGGGAAAGTCAGTACATACAGCTTTCCTTGACTTGACCAAAGCCTTTGACACAATCCCCCACTCGGGCATCATCAAAAAGCTAACACAACTTGGCATAAATTCCTGTCTCATCAGGTGGGTGGCCAACTGGCTCACCAATAGGAACCACAAGGTCAAAATAAGAGCCTCCATCTCCAACAGCAGACCTGTCAGTAGTGGTGCTGCCCAGAGATCTGTCCTGGGACCCCTACTGTTTGGCATCTACTAATCAAGAGGTCCAGTTAAAGACAAAAGGCCTGTGGCTGACCAAGTCTGCAGATGACTGTAAGTTGGATGCTGTCATTGACTTCCCAAATGATGTTAACATGCTACAAGAGGGTCTCACAGTAACAAATTGGCTTAAGTTAAATGCAGAAAAATGTATTATCATACCATTCAGCAAAAACATGGGCCCTACTGATTACCACATCAACGGCAACCCCCTAAGGACACAACCTGTGGTGAGAGACCTGGGTACACAAGTTGACAACAATCTCACATTTGACCATCATATAGCGGCAGTGGTCAGAAAAGCCTTTTACTTGGTTCATCTCATAAGTAAAGAGATTGCATCCAGAAAAAAGGAGGTTATTACATCTCTGTACTCCTCCAGCATTAGGCCAATAATTGTGTACAACGCCCGTTTGGTATGTACCTCTCCAAACACTTGCACCTACTGGAAAGTTCACAGAAATACCTCACAAAGAGAATCCATGGCCTCCAACACTTGTCCTATGTGAACAGGCTCAAATCCCTATCACTCTACTTGGTATCATACAGATTGCTTAGAGATGACCTGTGTCTCGCCTACAAGGCTATTTCAGGCCCTGCTCTACTAGAAGTGCTTCTTATCCGTAAGTCTGACTCCTCGCACATCACCCAATCAAAAGGCCTAAATCTAATATGTGACATTAACAAAACCTGCTGGAGAGACAAGATTGTCTCCCAGAAGCTGCCCTGTCTCTGGAATAGACTTCCCTTGCACATCAAACAATGTACGTTGCTGACCTTCTTCAAGCGCAACCCTGATGAGTGGATGGGAAACCACAAATTAGTCCCGGGGGGTTCCACCTGTGTCCCTCACTGACATAGGATACAAGTGCTGAATGAGGTTTCTTTTTGGGGGATAAACTCTTGTCTAGGCTTGTAAGGGCCCCAGGGCCATTAGCCTAGTAATCTCATATGGTCCTATGATCCTATGAACTCCTCCCACCCTAAAATGAAAAAGGTATATAGAACCAGGAATATTCTTGTAATACATGACAGAATTTTAAGCAATACTTTTAGGCTGATATTTCAAACTTTATCACTACTTAGTCACATCCCAGTTTCTGAATTTCTAAGTATATGTCTCTAAATCACTTTCCATTCTATTCAATCCTCAGCAATGTCTTAGACATTATACCAGCCTATACCATTCCCAATGCTCTTTCTTCCCCACCTTTGCCTTTCGCACCTGTTCCTTGTGTGTCATGATATTAAAATTATAGCCACTCAGATGTAACCAATGTAAATACGTATGTATGTTTAATATTATGTTGTTGTTTGCCTTTTTGGCTTTTCCCGGTTAGGGGTCGCCACAGCGGAACTCTTGTCCGCTAATGATTGGCAGTAGATTTTTTTTTTATGGTTACGAGTTGCCAGCCCGACGCCCAACCTTCAGCGAAGGCACGCCCATTCACGCATATCTTTCGGAGGCCACTCGACTGCAAGGAGGACATGCAGACTCCACACAGAAGGCACTCCAGCCAAGAATAAAACAGGAGAACCTTTTGCCGTGAGGCAACAACACTACCACTGTACCACCTCGGCTTATAAGTTTAATATTATGTATTTACCTTAATTGGTGATATTCTACTGTTTTTATATATATTTATCCTGTGATTTTTAGTGCTTCTGATTATTCCAGACATGTTGTGTTATCTATACTTAAAAAGTTTTTATTTATCATCAAAACTGTTATCGTCTTAGAGCTTTTCAGGCTTCCTCTGAAAAAGTGTTCAGTGCCCAGTCAGATTACCTCAGCCAACAAATGTAATAAGTAAATACATATAGACATATATGCAAACATGCATACATACCAGGGAACATTGTTTTAATTTACTAGATGGTAATGGTTCAGGAAGGTAGAGACTCTCCACAATATTAATTGGGAGCAAATTAGGAGCTGTCATTGAATCTCATACTGACAGAAATGTTCTCCAGGAGGGGCTGACACAGACAAACAACTGGTGTCAGACCCATGGACTAAAACTAAATGCCAAGAAATGTATAATAGTATCCTTTGGAAAGCCATTCATCCCTAGTAACTATCATATTGACAACACACCCGTTAGAGTTGACCCAGTAGTCAGGGACTTAGGGACACACATAGATAGTAATCTAGCCTTTGACCATCATGTGTCTACAGTGGTGAGAAAGTCATTCTATGTTGTGCAACTTATAAACAAAGGTATGGCATCTAAGTCCAAGGAAATCACTGTTCCACTGTATTCGGCATTCATCAGACCTATCATTGAGTACAATGCCCCCTTTGGTATGTACCTACTAGGCATATACAGCAATTGGAATGTCTACAGAGCCTCCTCACTAAAAGAATACAAGGCGTAAGTAAAATGTTCTATGCAGACCACCTCAAGGCCCTATCCCTGTATTCTGTTTCCTACAGGCTTTTGAGGGGAGATCTATGCCTGGCATACAGAGCATTGTCAGACCCCACTCTGATGGACCTCCTGCATATCCATAAAACAAACAGCACCTGACTTACCATTCTAAAGACTTAAACCTTGCCTGTGATATAAATAGTACCTGCTGGAGAGATAGGTATGTATCCCAGAGACTACCCCATCTATGGAACAGGCTCCCCATCCATGTAAAGCAGAGTTCCTCCCTAACCCAATTCAAGTGCAACTTGGACAATTGAATGGGAAACTGGAAATTCATCCCTGGTTTGGCACCTATGTCTCTAATGGACACAGGTAACCTGTAAATGGTTAATCTCCCAGGCCCATGCTTACACTTATCAAGGGTATCAGAACTTGTTAGAGATTTGTGATGCATGGCTAGGTTTAAAAAGGTCCTTGTGGTCATTAGCCTAGTAAACACCTATGAACTATCCTGTACTTTTTGAACTTTGATTCATATAAATAAATTAATGTAAAAAGAGAAGTATGTGTTCTTAAAATCAGAATCCGGCAACATGAAGTGGTTTTATAAAACAGTAAAATGGCCATGTAATGTGGGATATTTTGTCATATATCGTAATTGTTGTCCACCATTGTCAAAGTTCATAAGGGCAAAAAATGGGGGATTTAATAAAATCTACACAATCATTTTTGACCTTGTGCATGTCAAGGCACAATGTGCACACGGCTGTGAATATCTTTAGATTCAGTAAACTTCGTGTACCAGTGCGCACTCATGGTCAAACTTGGCAGTTTCCGTGGCATGCAAATTACAGCATAAGTAGCTGAATTGTATGCTAATGAAGCAAACCAACATGGTGGAGCAATTCAACAAGCTGTAAAGCAGTTGTGCAGACTCTGTGCTCGTGTTGACCATGTGTTTGAAAACTTCAAATAAAGTCACGGAAAGGAGTCTACATGGAAACAAGAGCAAGTAAAATTGATTAGATTTGAGCAGAACTGACCTTAACATGTAACAGCAGACAAATTCTGACATTATTAGACAGAGTGGATGCTACATAATTATAGTAACATTAGCAACAATCCTTTTTTTAAGTGCCATGACATAAATGCAGCTTTGCTCCCCCACTCCCAGATGAAGAATATACTTGTAGCTAATGTAGACAGCTAAAAGTGTAAACCCCAAGGAACAGACTATTCGCATTGTCATGTAAGCATATGCAGTATGTATCTGACAGAATACAGTCAAATTTTATCAACTTGTATTCCTCTGTGTAGATATATAGCAAAGTGGGATGGCACAGTGGTGCAGTGGTAACGTTGTCACCTCACAGCAAAAGGTTCTCCCGTTCGAGTCTCAGCTGGAGTGCCTTCTGTGCAGAGTCTACATGTTCTCAATGTATTCGTGTGGGTTTTCTTTGGGTACTCCGGTTTCCTCCCACATTACAAAGACATGCTTCTGTAGCATTTCTCCCCAGGCCTCCACTGAAAATTGGCTTTGTTCCAAGTCGGACTTTCCTGGTAAATAAATGTTAAAATAAATTTTTAGAAAAGTAATACGAAAAAAAAACAAGTAATCTCCATGGTATCCCCGAAGTCTCAAACAACCACTAAACAAGTATAGTGGGTCCAAAAACAAAACAGTATACGAAACTTCTCTGTGTGGAAGATTTTCTGTCTATATATCTCTAGTTAATCACTGTATATTAATCAGGTCAGACAGTAGTAGTAGAAGTAGCGAACTTAAATTCGTCTTAAGTAATAAAAAAAAAAATATATATATATATATATATATATATATATATATATATATATATATATATATATATGAAATATTGTACAGAATTACTAAGTATTCAAAAGTAATCCAAGCAAGGCAGGCAGTCTGTTTCCAGTCGAAAATCCTTTATTAATAAATATTATTAATTATTAATAAAGGATTTTTGACTGGAAACAGACTGCCTGCCTTGCTTGGATTACTTTCGAATACTTAGTAATTCTGTACAATTATTAATAAACTATTTTTGACTGGAAACAAACTGCCAGCCTTGCTTGGATTACTTCCGAATACTTAGTAATTCTGTACAATATTTCATATTATATATATATATATATATATATATATATATATATATATATATATTTTTTTTTTTTTTTTACTTAAGACGAGTTTAAGTTTACTACTTCTACTACTATTGTCTGATCTGATTAATATACAGTGATTATCACAGATATATGGACTGAAAATCTTCCACAGAGAGAAGTTTCTTACACTGTTTTAAAAAAGTAGTACCCTTCCTTGTGTGGACAGCATTGGGTTCCCCTTCAGTTTCTCTGCCTACACTATTACCAACCATGTAGACTGATGGTTGTTAGCATGGTGAAGATGCAAATGAGGTCAAAACTCATTAGAATTCCTGAATCCAAAAAAAGTGTAACCATGTAGGTATGTTCACTTTGTGTAGGCACTTCATTAAGTGTTTGTTTCAATAGATGGCAACAGTGAATGATGACATCAGGGGTGTGTGTCAGGTTACACTTACAGAGGTGTACATGTAGGTCTGTGTCATGTGAAACTGCATGTAAGCAGTGCACAGTTCACAAGTTCTGTTATATCCTCTTTATTATTTGTTAAAATGTGTCATCTCTGTCTGCTTTAAGTAATTTTTTTGTCATGGAATGAATGGCAGGTTTCTCAGTGTTTGTTATATACCTATTCCAGTGGTAGCACGTGTATGTTTCGGGCTAGAGTACAGATAGTTCTGGGTTCTAGTACAGGGTCTACAACCTTTCCTTCATTTTTGAGGTGCATGTTTGTGAGATAGGTGCACCCAGTGGTGCAGAGGTGCACATCACACACTAATGAGCACCATCAGAGTTAACATACTGAGTTAAGCAGCGGGTGTTTTTCATTGGTGTTAATTACAGCATACAAGTAGGTGATTTTCAGCATGGTGGAGTTATTCAACAAGTTATAAAGCATCCATGTAGCCTACATTTCTTGTTTTTCCTGCATACTTCAATACCAGAGACAAGGCAATGTTAACCGCAAAATAAAGTTGTGTCAACTGCTGCATTTGCAAGGTAAGTCTTGAACCTAGAATGTATTATTTAATAATATTATGGCATATCCTTGTATTTCTTAACTTGGTGCAGTAATCAAGTAAATAGTCATGGAGTTGTACAGAAAGTACATTAACATGTGACAGCAGACACTTATTTTATTTATATGTGTCCATTACTATTTTTTTTCTTATTCTTCTTGCTTTTAATTGCACCTTTTGCATGATGTGCCACATAGCACAAACAGTGGAAGCAGGGAACAGATAAATTGTAGGTTTGGCTGTGTTTATGTGGTTTGCACAATGAGTGGCAGAGCACCTAGGAAGCAGACAGCCAAAAATATAAACCGGATACATTCAATTAATGCCCTTGTCCATTGTGAAAACCCAGCCTGGAGTACAGATGTTACTGGGATCTACTACAGAGTGTGCAACCTTTGTTTTACTGCTGTGATATTGCAGTTCATAGCAATGAAGTGCAACATAGACAACTGTTTCCTCAACATTCTTGTGGCAACAGGTGTAAGAGTAGGACTGTCATACACATGGTTCTGGTTTTGAATACAGCATATTCCATTCAATATTACTTTTACTGATGGAGTAATCAATGTGTTATCGATTTTATGAGTAAATGTATGACTGTGGGTATACTGTGTACTATGTACTGCATACCCTGTACTAGAACCCAGGACCATCTGTAAATGTATTTCTTCTATCTAGACCAGCATGGCTTAACTTTTGTGAAAAACACATATACAACTGCCTATACATGCAGTTGCTTGCCACTGTTGTATTCTGTTTGTCAGATGTTAGCAATGTGGCTTGCGTTTGCAAACAGCCTACCTATGCACAAACAGGTGTAAATCGCATGTGTGTAGACTTTGTTAACCTTCGCACAAATCTGCTGCTCATTGTGCTGTGCAACTGTATATATGATGCTTTCTTATTATTTTTTATTATTTCCTTTGTATGATGTAAAACTACATGTGGAAGCATTGCAAACTAAGGGCACGATCTAACTATATGTCATATATATTTACAATACACCCATGTGTTGCCCACCCACCAAGAAGTGCAACCCTGGGGTCATAGTATTTTTTCCACACATATATCAACCACACTGACATGTGTAATATATAATGTTGTGTGCTTCCTCATGGACAGGGCCAGTTTGTGGTGCTCACAACCTCACTCTGCTAAACTCAAACATCCATCTATGCTCAGTAAGGATACGTGTATTTTTACATAGTTAGGCTTCTACACACCCTAGTGCTGTTAGGCTACTGGCATCATATGAACCTATGAATTTATGTGCCTATGCAGGCTTCCCAACCTGTTGTCTCCCACATGGCCTGCTGATGTCATCTACTGTAAGTTCACCTGCAGTCTTTCTTGTATAAATCAGACTTATGCCATACTGCTTGCATAAAGTACTGAGTTCTGTAGTCTGTGTACTTACATAGGTAGGGGTTCTGTTCTCACTGCATTCAACTGTGTATATGTGTGTGCACGTGTGTGTGTGTGTGTGTGTGTGTGTGTGTGTGTGTGTGTGTGTGTGTGTGTGTGTGTGCATGTGTGCATGTGCTGTGTGTGTGTGTGTGTGTGTGTGTGTGTGTGTCTGTATGTGTGTATAGCCAGAAGAGCAAGTGTGTATTCTGTAATTACTTCCCCAATCCCATAAATTGACAGTATTTTGATACTTCCACCTACCTATAGATCCATTTCATGCAAGCCTCCCACCTTTTCTCTCCAACATGCACTGTTGATGTCATCCACTGTAAACTGGCCTGCAGCCATGTAAAAGTCAGACTTGTGTCATGGTGCTTGTATTAAGCACTGTGTTCTGTAGTCTATGCACTTAGAAGTTCTGTTCTCACTGCAGTCAACTTGGTGTGTGTGTGTGTGTGTGTGTGTGTGTGTGTGTGTGTCTCTAGTCAGTAGAGTAGACATGCTATCCTACAGTTAATTTTCCAGTGGCATGGCTTGCCAGTATTTTGATATTAGCACCTGCCTACAGATCTATTTCAGGCAGGCCTCCCAACTTCTTCTCTCCAACATGCACTGCCGATGTCATCCACTGTAAATTGGCCTGCAATCATGAAAAAGTCAGACTTGTGTCATGGCGCTTGCATTAAGTACTGTGTTCTGTAGTCTGTGCACTTAGATAGGTAGCAGTGCTGTTCTCACTGCAGTTAATTTGGTGTGTGTGTGTGTGTGTGTGTGTGTGTGTGTGTGTGTGTGTGTGTGTGTGTGTGTGTGTGTGTGTGTGTCTAGTCAGCAGAGTAGACATGCTATCCTACAGTTACTTCTCCAGTGGTATGGCTTGCCAATATTATGATACTTGCACAAGCCTACACATCCATTTCATGCAGCCCTCATAGCCTCTTGTCTCACACATGGCCTGCTGATGTCATTTTCATCTATTGTAAGTTCTCCTGCATTTCTCTATAAATCAGACTTGTGTTGTGGGGATTGCATTAAGTATTGTGTTCTGTAGTCTGTACACTTAGATAGGTAGGGGTTCTATTTTCACTGCAGCAAACTGCATTTGTTTGTGTGCATATGTGAGCTGTTACTTGATGTTACAGATGATATTTTACACCAGCATGTGGGATACTGGTATTACCATATCCTCAACAGATAATACTGATGTCATTGGCTACATAGGATTACTGCATATGCAGTCATCCCACCAAGGCATGATCAGACACTGGCCTGGAGGACAGGCAGATGTCACCTCATCCAATACCAGACAGATTTCAGTGACATGTCTTCAATCTATCCACATACATCATGACATGGTTTGTAGGCCCTGTGTTATCTTGATGAGAAAGCCCTGTGTTCTGTCCAGCTGCATGTGTCTGATGAGGTAAATGCAAAAGAGAGCATTATACTCTATTACTGTTCTGATGAGATTTGACTACAGTGCTGTCATACAATCCTGAGATGTGAATGTAATGGAGTGACTTATGATGTGCACCATACGTTTGTACTAGAAAATCATTAAAGAAAAAAATTAGAAAGTAATGAGATGCATTGCAGTTTCTAACTTCACAACCCTTACAAGAGAATACACTCTAAATTAGTGAAATGATGATGCTATCCACTGCTTAACTTGGCTAGGCAAATATAAGTGACAGGTACAATTATTGGTTAAACAACTAAAATACAGATATAATAAATACTAATGTAGCTATGCTCCTTGTGCATCAGACACAAGGCTTTTGTATCCCTGAATAAAAAAGAGAGAAAACAGGGATATGGCACAGTTATCATCACTTGACCAGGGTGTTGTGTGTGTGTGTGTGGGGTGGGCAGGAGGGCTAGGCTGACACAAAATGTCAGTGAGTGTGTGTGAGTAAGAAAGGGAAGCAGGCAGGCTGAACCATGTAACTGTTGTGTGTGTGTGTCTGTAGGCATCCTCCATGTGAAAGTGATGGGTGAGAGCCTGCATGAACACAGTCAAGTTCAGTGCCAGCTCTATGTCTTGTCATGTTGGTTAGGTGTGAGCTGTACATGGTACAGTTGGCAGTTCATTGTTGTCACGCCCAACTAAGAGAACTGGAGTTGCACTGGCACCTCCACTTACAAGGTCAGATGCAGTGCAGCTACCTGAATGTGACTGATGTCTGCTGTATGTGCTCCCTTCATGGGAATGCCCAGGGCCACAACCCATTGGCCTTCCACGTCTGGGTGTGAACAGCACACTCATAAATGGACAGTGGAAGTACTGCCATTATGGGAGAAAGATCAGGCATGGCCACATCAGGCTAACATCAGATGATGTGGCTGGCCTACAGTCACATGGATGCCATCCCCCTCCCAGCAGATGTTCCATCACAGACACCACCCATTCCAACATATCATTAATCCGATCCATTGAGTCATCAACATGGTAGAGGGAGTCACATGTCAAGACTGTTCCACATCTGCAACCCAGAGCATTTTTCTGGAGTTCCTTTCTGAATGTGCCTGTGCCTGCATGATGACCCTAAACATATGTTGAGTGACATGGGAAGAGACACCTGCAAGAGGTGGAGATGGGACATCAGGGCCCCCTCCTAACACCCTTATCAACCCTCCTGCATGGCACCTTGCCCACACTTTGGCTATGGCCGGAGTCAACAGGCACTGAAGCCGCAGTAGCCACCCTTCCCTGATCAATGTCCTCATCCTCCACCTGTCCAGTATATGTGGGCTTAGTGAACTGGGAAGGTGTAGACCTACTGCCTGTGTCTGGGAAGAATGAAGAGGGTGGCTGGATGTCAACCTCTGTGTCAGATTCAACCTCTTATCTTCACAACTGTGCCTCAGTTTGGCCACCATCATCATCAGTGTGTGCTGAGACACTGACATCAGATGGCACAGGGCCCACAATCCCACTGTCATGATCACATGTGATAAAAAGGAAGACACACAGGACTACATTAATGCCTGTACTACTATTGTGCATTATATACTAAACAACTAACAATTATGCCATTAAGCAAGAGGTAAGGGTAACATCCTCACATTTAACAGTAAGACAGGGGGTAATAAATGTAATCCTCTAGATCTGCATTAACTCTACTTTCAACAATAATGTGGCTGACAACTCCAAACTAAGCTTATAACTGCAGCAATCTTCAACCCCCCCCCCAAAAAAAAGACCTGTGTCACAGAAGTAACATTTATATCAATTGTTTTACTATTCAACAGCATTCAACTAGTCATATAACAAACCCTACCTGGAAGCTGCTCTTGGACTCAGAAGAAGTGGTGCCCACATCAAGGACATGCTGAGGTCTACTCTGCTGTCAGTTTTCATGAAGGAGAATATTGGATATAGGAACTCTTCATTGGGGGTAAGAGGTGGTTCTGTAGCAGGCCCTCCCCTGGTTATCTTTGGTCTCAGGCAACCACTGCTGCTGTCCTCCGTGCAGTGAATATCATGTTAGTGGCCCTGTGGTGCACCTGTTCATAGGTTTGGCTGTGGCTGGCCATATAGTTGATGTTCTCAATAATGTGTTGCCATCATTGTAGCCTGTGTGCCACATTGGGCTGACCCTTTCCCAGCAGAAATGTCCCATGTTGGAAGACAGTGTCAACAATGATGTTGTTTTCTGCATCGCTGAATGAGGGTCTCCACCTCACTGACATTGTCTGTGTCCTAAAATACAACAGAATGATAATACACATAAGTATCACGTAACTACAAGTAACTGTTTCCAGATAAAACAGGAAAGTTAGCCTGTCAGTACTACCCACTGGAAAAACATAAAAACAATCTACAGATGCAAAATACTAACAACAGGCAAGATGCAAAACAAGGAGAGTAGCAAGAGCAACATATCCTTGTTTGTGCCGTAGCAGTAACTCACCTGTGCTCCCCCCAAAAAAACAGTCCATTCTAGTTTGTGACATAACAGTAATGCTTCATTGCTCCCCCCACCCACAAAAGAACAGGCAAATGAACCATTTTGCTAATAAAACATCTTTGAAATGGTAAAAGTGTTTTCAAAGGACCAGTCCCTGAAACATTTGTATATATTTATCGCACGACATTCTATTTTTGTGTATTGTCAGTCATGTGTACCTCTGAAATGACTTGACAAACGAGGCCATGCCATCAGTACATTTCTAACTAATGCATACAATAAAAGTGTAAAAGCCTTTGCTTCACATTATTCATAAATATATTTCAGCATATGCATTATGTAGGTAACAAAATGGCAGCATACCTGCTGGAGTTCAATACTCCTCTATAAAGATATGTGGAGAAATACGCTTCTGTGAAGTCCTGAAAACATGTAGCAAGTGTCCTCACTATCAGTTTGGGTAGCTACAGATTTTCCTTTTTATAATGGTTTACATTATTAATGGATTGCATCTGTCTTAGCCTGTGTTTTAGAGATGCTAATTACAACATAAGCAGCTGAACTGCATGATAATCAACCAATCTGGTGGAGCTATTTAACAAGTTATAAAGCATCCATGTAGACTGTATATGTTTTATCCTGCGGATTTCAAAAGTTGTGCAGTACAGACACAGAAAGTCTCCACAGACAGAATGGTAGGAGCTGGTGCTGGTATAATCCATTTGTGTGTGCTAGAGGCTTCAGGCAATGTTGCTGCTGCTGCCAGTACACCTAGGTCAAGATGGAGAAGACTTGTTATGCTATATTTAACTTATCACAACATACATTACATAGACATTGTAGAGTGCTACAGGGTGGACAGGAACACATTACACACTACAGGAACTATGTGACCTCTGCCAACCTCAAAAACCACACTTCCCCAATACACAATACTGTTACATTTTCATCAGTATTGCAATGTAACTTCAGACCTGTAAAGCAGAGGCACCAACAGCCTGCTGTAAACTGTAATCTGTATAACTGGAACATGCATATGTACAATATATGCACACATCAAAGATTGCTTGCTGCAATCTACAGTATAGTGTGCATCTGTTAGGAACTGAGTAGTCTTAACAGTAAAAAAGTTATTTGTTAGTTGGTAGTCTTAAAAGTAAAGGTCACAGAATAGAGTCAAATAATTGTATCGATGCGTTGTATGTCACATATGAAGCTACTAATGTTCTCCCTTGTTTTTCTCTCACCCCAACCCTTATTTTCTGTTTTTTTTTATTTTTTTGTTTTAATTTTTTTTTCAACAGCACAGCAGGGTAGGCCTGCCCCACAGGATCCACCTGCCCCCACTCCACCGGCTACGACATCAAGGCCCAGCACGTCTGGGACACAACCTGGTAGCACCCCCTCTGCTGCCCCTGCACTATATGGTCCCTCAAGTAGTTATGCCCCACAGTACAGGCAAGTGGTTCCCTCTGGGAGCAGTGGCAGAGGTGGTGATTTTATCACCTGCAATGAACTGCCATGGTTGGTGCGTAGGATTGTACGCTACACAGTTGGTGCATGCCTATGCTGGATGGTGACACTGCTCTCCATCATTGTACTGAATAACACGAGGAGATGCAGACATCAGACATTACAGCCATTGGTGCAGTGAGGTGACAGTGATGACAGTCCAGTGGGTGAGGACTTGATTCTCACTGTCACCCTATTGATGTGAGTGGGACCTTGATTTCCCCACCCTTTCCCCAACCATGGTGTTCACCCCCCTTGTGTCCTTCACCATCCCCGTGTCTTGTCTTGTATGTCCTGTCTGTCTGCCACCTACCCAACTTACCTGACCCAGACATATCTGTGTCCCACAATCAATGACTATTCTCTAATACTGTACTGTTATTTTGTCTTACAGACTACTGCATGCATACTTTCCTTTTACAGTTTAGAGATGCATGCTCACTGTTATCTGAGAATATGGAACTACTGCTTTGTGCTATAGACTAAGGCATGCATACTTTCTTTTACAGTTGAGATATGCACGCTCAGTTTGATACAACTGTATTAAATACCAACTAAGCTGTTTTAAATTTTTATCGCTACAGTAACAGTACTAATCTGATGCATACATACCACATGTTTCTCGCATCTTTACCAATCACGAGGCATGGAATCTCACATTCGATGCTCATTCCATGGCAGCTGTGGAAAAAAACAGAACAGAATACCATTATGAATACCAGTCTTGACCATATTCAGCTTTTAATTCTTACAATTAGTCACTGTAATTTTATTACCCCTATTTATTGTAAATATTACATATCTTAAAAAAAAAAAAAAAAAAAAAAAAATGATGATCTCATACCTTATTATATTGTTCTTACTAGGATTGTTCTGTATTAATTAAAATCTATAATATTTGTAAGTTCATTTTTCCTTTGTATAATCACACTTGTACTATGTCTTCTTATGTATTTCCAATATTGTATCTAACCTGAGGAGCTTTTCTCCCCGGGCCTCCACTGAAAATGGACATTAATCCAGCTGGACTAGCCCGGTCAACAAATGTAAAATAAATAAAAAAAATAAATAAATAAGTAATTGATACTTACACATTGTGGGGTGTCCCCCGAACTAAATTCCCTGATCCAATGGTCAAGGGTATTCTACTTCTTCCTCCAGAGGTCATCAATATGATGTTGGCATTGTTCACCAGTATAGGGGATTCTTGTAGCACTGCTCAAAGCCCTGCAAAACTATTCCAGACTTCAGACTTGTATTCTCAGCCTGAATAGTCCCACTGCATTAACCGGGGCCCATGTTCCTTAACTGGGAGTCCAATAAATACTTTGGACTCCTGAACACCCCACCTTTGTGCTTGGAAGTGCACTACCTCACAACAAACACCAGACATGACTACCATAGATCAAGGCCAATGTAGAATGAGCATCTCCTGCCAATTGCATTTTGTATCCTGATGTTTTCCCACCAATTGCATGTATCGTGCTTACTGAGAGTGCGCACTTCTTGGTTTAGCAATATTTGAAAAAGTTGTGCATTGCATACCATCATGCAAACATAGTAGTCAAGGGTGTGCACTGCCAGGCAATGTGTTTACACATTAGTAAGCTATGTGCAACAGTGGCAAGTACTGCAATTTCAAGGTTATTTGATATACAGGCACTTGTGTAACTGTGTCAGTCAAATGGTGAGGCCATGGCAGTATAGATTAGCAGAAATATACTTGCATGAATATAGTAGGCAGTATACCCACAGTCATAATTTTGATAATAAATGGGAAATACATAGAAAAATAAATACATGATTGACACAATATTAGTGTCTCAGCCCTCACAAATGTAAATATTAATATCAACTACAGTATGTCAAGTGTTATAAGTGAGAATGACTATAATATGAAGAGGAGCAACATTAAAAATGCATGGAATATGCTGTATTTGGACTCTGGACCATGTGTATAGTAGTCCTACACTTACAGCTGTTGCCACAAGAAGGGTGAGAAAACAGCTATGTATGTTGCACTTCATTGTTATAATCTTCAATGTCACAATAGTAAAACAAAGTTTGCACATCCAGTACTAGAACCCAGGATCATCTGCTCCCCAGACCTACACTTTACACCTGCTGCCACAGGATTACTTATATGACATTCCCTATCTTAGTATTCATTATAAAGTTCTGTCTGTTAATCACAGCGCAATGCCGCTTAATATGTTTGTGCGATGGCCAATAGTATTAACTGAATGCATGCGGTTTATGTTTGTGGCTGTCTGGGTCCTGTCTGCAACCTGGATGGTACAGTCATCAAGTTTGTGCACTGCCGCGCTTCGCTCAAACCAGATTAGAACAGCCAAATGTGTTTGTGTTAACTGGTGCATCATGCAAACACTGGCCCAGAAAAAAACAAAAATGGAGAAATAGTTGAGATGAGGAAAAACAATCAATGCATAGCTAGCCTTAGGCATAAAACAACTAGGCAGTTGCCTAGGGGGCTGCTCTAGCAGGGGTGTTTTTCCAGTAATTTGTATGGTGTAGGTAGACCAGGATAGGGGCACAGAATATTGTTGGGAGGGGTGCTGTGGAGACCTTTTGCCTTGGGTGCCAGTTGACCGAAGGCCGGTCCTGAATCTTTGGCAGTGCCCCTAACAAATTTTAATGAAGAAAACTCAAGAAAGAGAAAAGCAATTACCATGCTGTAATACAATCCACTTTTGAAGCCAGTGACCTTACAGGGAAATGCTATCTTCCTCATACCTCCCAACTGTCCAGAATTTTGCAGAATGTCCAGATTTTTTGCCTCATATTTTTGGGTTATTAATTGTAAAACTTGTGGTTTTCTGGAAAATCATTGAAGATTGAAGTCAGTAAATAATGACATGCATATACATTTGACTTCATATCCTTCAGAAAATGCATGCTAACACAAATCATATTACTCTAGCTACTTTCTAATTTATAAGAACAGTATTTAAACTCTTTCCCTGTTTTTGGGTCTTTGTCCCCCCCCCCCATTATTTTAGTCTTTGTCTAGATTTCTTGCACTAAAAGGTTGAGAGGTATGATCCGCATTCATATTAGAGGTTTCACTGCCAGCAACACTGATTTAAGCCACAAAACCTTGCTTATGCACGCCGAGCCTTATTAATATGCCTTGCGAGATACCACGCGATGAGCAACATTGCTTACACAAAAACACTACGTGTAGGCTCCAAGCAAAACCTACATGGACTTTATTGAATCCTGGGGTATATCTTTCTTGTGATAATTTGGTATGACTACAACAGATGTGCTTTACAACATAAGGCTTAAATAATTTATAGTTTAAGCTCAAACAAGCTACATGACAGACTCTCAAACTGTACTGGACAAATAATGTATCTATTCTCTTTTGATTTTTTCTGCTATTCCTTTGTGTACTCCTGCATCTGGTGAGCTATATATCTCCATGCATTTCTGTCCTTGTCATTCCTTATATATTTGGGCTGCTTTTTTAATAAAAAGATGCACAAACATTTTTATTATAGTATGGATCAAATAAGTTTCTTGTACCCCTGACATCACCCTAGAATGGGATGCATCTATAAACTTTAATGGATAGGTACCTATGCATGTGCAGTATTGTGCCCATTAAAGTCTGTGGTGTAGCCCCAAAACAGCTCAGATGGTGTAGAGGTAGTTTGCTGTGACTGTGGTGTACAGGGTCCTGGGTTCAAGTCTTGGAAGCGATGACTTTTCCACACCTTTCAGCCCCAGAACCTGGACCAAAGCTCCAAAGGTGGTGGTGTTTCCATATTCATAAAGGATGCACACACCTCCAAACTGGTAGCCCAACATAACGCATCAGAGATACTTCAGGTGCAGCTAACACTGTAGCCTGCTATAGGTCCCCAACCATGTCCAAAGACACACACTCCACATTCCTAAGCACCCTGGAGAATATTAGAGTTCAACCCAACCTTCTCATACTGGGTGACTTCAACTACCCCTCCATTAACTGGGAAAACTACTCTTGTACCAATACACTTGCCCAGAGTTTCCTGGAATTCATTAATTCCAATACCCTAGACCAGGTCGTTCTTACCCCCACTAGAGGTAGCAACATCCTTGACCTGGCCATTACTAACATGGGTGACCATTCTTTTACACCAATAGTCAACTCCTCCCTGGTTAGATCCGACCACAAACTAATCACCTTGGAAATCCACATCCCTCCCACCCCTGCAAAGGTAACCACCATGAAAAACTTCTCCAAAGTTAACTTTGGGCTCCTAAAAACAGAGGTGGCTAACTTCATGGCACCCATTTAAATGGAGAATACTTGCATGACCGCTGAATGATACACCAATGCACTGTATGAACACGTACACAAATGCATGGATCTCGCCATACCCAATAGAAGCAAGATGCTCTCCTCCAAAAAAAGGAAGCCAATCTGGTGGTTCCCTGCCATAAACAAACTCTACAACAGAAGGAGGAAACTGATGCGGAATAAGGTGAAGTCCCAAGACTGGAAAAACTCCCTTATCAGCCTCACCAAAAAGTTGAGATCACTCAAACCCTCTAAAGCTAGCCATGAAAACAGAATTGCAGCAGATAGTAAAGACAGCCACAAGGCCTTCTATAGTTATGTAAAGAATCTCCACAGCAATACCTAGATTTGCTCTGAGCTACGGCACAATGTTACCCCCTATACTGAGCCAACAGATATTGCCAATATACTGGCTGACAGATTCAATGCCAGCTTTATCCATCTCCCCCCCAAAGGACCAATCACAATACCAGCAGATTGCCAGGCACCCAGTATTATTACTGTTGCACAGGTTAAGACAGCACTGTCCAAGGCCAAGAATACAGGTTCAATGGGACCTGACAATATCCCTAGCTGTGTTCTACATGAACTACAGAGTGAACTGACACCTCACCTGTGTGCCCTGTTCAGTCACAGCTTCACCTCAGGCTTTGTCCCTACCAAATTGTGCACTGCTACAGTCATCCCTCTCCACAAAAGAGGAGCAACTACAGACCCTGGGAACTATCACCCCATTAGCCTGATGAATCTGATAAGCAAAGCTATGGAACACATCATCATGGACCTAATAAACAAGGATATAGGAAATCTCCAAACACTGGATCCCGCACAATTTGGTTTTGTGAAGGGTAGATCATGCCTGCTCAACTTGGTCAACTTCTTTGAGTCAGTCAACAGAGCTGTGAATGAAGGCAAGGTGGTTCATAGGTTCATAGGTAAGTACTAGGCTATCTGCCCAAGGGCATTTATAAGCCTAGCCAGAGTGTGTTGGCTTTCACCACCCCCTTAGATTAGTTTTCTGTGACTCTGACCAGCAGAGCCATTAGTTCCCTGTGCCTCTGTCCAGTAGAGCCACTGCAGTGATCCCCGGGGTAAATTTTCTGTTTCCCATCCACCCATCAAAGTTTTTCTGCTAGTGAGGGACTCTGCCTGATGTATACTGGAATTTTGTTCCAAAGCATGGGGAGTCTCTGGGTCAGGAATCTATTCCTCCAGCATGTCCAATTTAACATTGTGGTAAGGTTTATATTCTTAGAGCGTGTAGCTCTCTGAGATTGGGTTTTTTTAGGTGGAGCATATCCATCAATTCTGGGTTGGACATGGCCTTGTATGTCAGGCAGAGTTCACCTCTGAGTAAGCGGTATGCAACCGAGTACAGCTGGAGTTTCTTTAGTCGAGCTGCATAGGTCATCTGTATGAGACCAGTAATCCTCTTGTTGAGGTACTTGTGTGGTCTTTCCAGCTGTTGCAGGTGTCTTGTAAGGTACATCCCAAATGGGGCATTGTATTCTATAATGGGTCTAATAAGTGATGAGTAGAGAGGCACAATGACTTCCTTTGATCTGGATGCAAACCCTTTTGAGATTACGTGGGCCACATAGAAGGATTTTCTAACCACCTTGGCAATATGATTATCAAAGGAGAGATTACTATCTACTTGGGTCCCCAGCTCCCTTATTACTTTTTCTGTATTTAGGGGACTACCACCTATGTGGTAGTTTGTGAGTACTTTATTTTTTCCAAAGGGGATGACTGTGCACTTTTTGGCATTCAGCTTAAGGCCATGATTTTGACACCAGGTATCCATCTCAGTGGAGACCCTTCTGGAGGGTATCTGTATCAGCCGGAGAATCAATTATGGCCCCATAGTTTGGAGTCGTCTGTGAACTCAGTCAGCCAAAGTCCTCATGTGCTTGCCTGTACCTCTGAGAAGTATATACCGAACAGGAGGGGTCCTAGGACTGAGCCCTGGAGGACACCACTTGTAACCAGTTTGGAGTCGGACTTAGAGTCTGCAACTCTCACATTGTGGGTTCTGTCCATGAGCCAATTTGCAACCCATCTCATGATGTAGGGGTTAATGTTCAGGTTGGTGAGCTTGTCTATAATATCAGAGTGGGGAGTGGTGTCGAAAGCCTTTGTGAGGTCTAGATAGGCTGTGTGAACCTCCTTATCCTCATCTAATGCCTTGGTAACTGTCTTGAAGACATCCAGCAGGTTTAGGAGGCATAATCTGTCCTTAACAAAGCCAAACTGGGTGGGGTCTAAAGTTTGGAGGTTCCCAATGTCTCTATTAATGAGTTCCATGATGATGTGCTCCATAGCCTTGCAGACCAGGCTAGTCAGGCTTATAGGGTGATAGTTCCTGGGGTCCGTTGTGGTTCCACCTTTGTGGAGTGGGATAACTGTTGCTGTGTGCCACTCTGTGGGTACGTAGCCTGTAGAAAGGCTGAGTTTGAATAGTGTGTTTAGGTGGAGGGTTAGTTCATTTTGGAGCTCTTGTAGGACGCAGCCTGGGACACCGTCCGGTCCCATTGAGGCTGTGTTTTTGGCTTTGGATAGGGCTGTTTTAACCTGTGTGTCGGTGATTGCCGGGGCCTTACATTCTTCTGGTATGGTTATGGGCTCTTTAGGGGGTGAGAGAGGTGTAAAGTTTGCACTAAACCTGTCTGCCAAAATGTTGGCAATATCAGTTGGTTCAGTGTATTTTGTGCCATTCTGCACCAGCTCAGAGCAGATCTGAGAGTTTCCACTTAGGTTCTTGACATAGCTAAAGAACACTTTGTGGTTATCTTTGGAGTCCTTGGCAATTTTTATTTCGAAGCTAGCCTTGGATGATTTAATGAGGGATTGTAGTTTTTTGCTGATACTGATCAGGGATGCCTTTCCTTCTAGGGATTTTGCTCTTATCTGTACTAGTTTCCTCCTTCTATTGCAGAGAATGTTTATGGCAGGGATCCACCAGACTGGTTTACTTTTCTTGGAGGTGTGAGTCTTGGTTTTACTTGGGATAGCACGATCCATGCATTCTTGCAGATGGTCATAGAGTGCCTTTGCATAGGTTTCAGCAGCTTGGACAGCATTGTCCATTGGCGTGGGGGCTGTGAACCTTTCCACCTCACTCTTAAGTAACTTGAAGTTTGCTTTTGAATAGTTTTTCATGGTGGTTTCCTTGATTGGGGTTGGGGGCAGAATGTGGATATCCAGAGTGATTAGTCTATGGTCTAATCTACCCAGCGAGGGGTTGACGTCAAGTGTGAAACACCGGTCGCCCATGCTGGTGATAACCAGGTCCAATATGTTGTTCCCTCTGGTGGGGGCATTGACCAGTTGATCCAGGGCATTCGAGTTTATAAATTCTAGGAAGCATTGGGTAAGGGAGTTAGTACTTGAGTAGTTCTCCCAGTTAATGTTTGGGTAGTTGAAATCACCCAGTATTAGGGTGTTTAGTAGGACCTTCATATTTCCCAGTGTCTCCAGAAATGCGGAATGGGGGTCCTGGGTAAAGGTGGGTGATCTGTAGCAAGCTACAATTTGGATTGCAGTTTTGCCCATTGTTAGTTGCACTTGGATGATCTCTGATGCATCGTGCTGCGCCACTAACCTGGAGGTGTGGGTATCCTTGATGAAAATGGATACACCCCCGCCGTTTGTGTTTTAGTCCGGGTTCTCTGGCCAAAAGGTATGGTATGAGTTATAGCCTGGTAGTGCTGGGGTGCTCTCTGGAGCCTTAAACCAGGTTTCTGTTACTGCACAGATATCAATGTTCTCCAAACTGAGGAGTGCCTCGAGTGCGTGCATTTTGAGGTTTAGACTTCTGGCGTTGAGTAGCATTACCCTCAGTTTTTGGTTTCTTGTGCTATTTACGGTGGTGGGTTTGTCTTTTGAGCCTTACCTAAAAAAGGCACTATGGGGGCGGCAAGAGCCTTTGCCAGTATTTGAAAGCCTAAGGGTGACAGGTGCAAGCCATCTCTAGTGAAGCAACGTGGCTTGTCGAGCATGTCATCCCAGGCAGACAGACACTAGATCCCCTATGAATGACACCAAAAACTTAGCCAATTGTTGAAATTGATCATTTTTTCTTTATACCGTGGCATCATTCGTGGTGAGGGCAGGATTCTACTCAAGGTCAGGGTCATACCTGCCTGAGCTACATGATCAGAGAGCTCTTCCATGTCTCTTTTCATGTAGTCTAGGGAGGTACATCTCAGGTCATTCACACCAAGTACAATGACAGAGTCGTATTTGTACTTGTTCTGGAGTGACCTGAGTGCTTGTGTTATGTGGTGGATCCTGACACCCGACAAGCAGCTAACTGTAACCTTCTCCTTGTCCAGCCTAGTTAGTAGGACATCAGTGTGCCTGACTATAGAGTCACCTATTACTAGTGTGCTGGGTATGTTATTTTGCCTTAAGGGCTATGATTGCGTGACACACTGTTTATGTGAAGTATGTGTTTCATGGTTGGTGATGATTTGTGGAGATTGCTTGGATGTTTGTTTTGGAGGTCTCTGTTGCTTTTCAAATTTTTATTTAGAGCCTCCAAGTATGTTTTTGTGTATTATGTGTGATATTTGCCTGTGTTGGTTTGTTAGGTCTATGTGAGACTGGTTGTGTGTTGCAAGTATTACCCTTCTCCTCTTGACTGTCAGTTCCAGTCTTTGGTTGAGAGAGCTTTGCCTCCAGTCTGGATTTATAATTGCATCTCTCACATATACTAGTGTTTGGTGGTAGGAGGAGAGGGTTGTCTGTGTACATGAGGCAGTTGTAACATTGCCTCAAAATGCCCACATTCACCAGTTGGACTGGAGAGTACACCGGAAACTGCCCTTTGGACATGCCTGAATAGGTAGAGTGATCTGTTTTCCTGGCTGACTGGTGGGGACGATTAGAGAGCCTTGTCCTTCTGGACAGTATAAGGGGGGCTAGTGCTAGGGGTAGTTAGTGCTTGTTATGGGTTTTAAGCAAGTGCTGGGCTGTAAAATTAATGGTTTGAGTGCTAGAGTTGAAGGTTTGTCTAGTTTCAGGGGAAAAACTGAAGAGTAGACTTTGTGGAGCCGGGAATAGTTTAACCCTAGCTAACTGGCGCTTCCCGGTGCGCTAAACCGCGCAAATGCGTTTTTTATATCAGAAAAATTAAAGAGATAGAAATTAGCCCAAAATAGCCAATAAAACTACAGTTTCTGGGCAGAAACCACTCCTCCAAAGACAAGTAGGCCGTTCAGATCTCCACGCTCTCACTGGTGAACAAAGAAACTTCCTTTTTGCCCAAGTAAGATATGGCCAACACAGAAGCTTAAACACAGTCCAGGTATCAGCAGGTATCTGAAACTGGACTTTTCTAGCTTAGTAAGGCATCAAAATAGCAAGATTTTTTTGTTTTGTTCTTTCAGTAAATACAGTAGAAACAGGTAACAAACAACTTTTACAATGCAGTAATGGCTGTCGCACGTGAGTGGGAAGCCAGAGACAATTAAAAAAATACAATTTACAGCAAAAATGACTTGTTTAAAGTGCAGGCACAAGTAAATGCAATTTTCAGTGTAAAATGAGCATTTTGAGAAGCAATAAGTGCCAGAAAACTAGCGTTTAGGCGGAAATAGCAGTAAACAACAAGAAAAACCAAGAAATGGTACTTAAACCCTCCAAAGTCTCTCCTTTTGCCTTTCTGGTGTTGTAGGTCTCTGCAGGACACCTGGGCAGGATCTGCTGAGCTTATACAGATGCAAAAACCGTGCAAATGCGTTTTTTATATCAGAAAGATTAAAGAGATAGAAATTAACCCAAAACAGCCAATAAAACTACAGTTTCTGGGCAGAAACCACTCCTCCAAGGACAGGTAGGCTGTTCAGAGCTCCCCACTCTCACTGGTGAACAAAGAAACTTCCTTTTTGCCCAAGTAAGGTATGGCCAACACAGAAGCTTAAAGACAGTTCAGGTATCAACAGGTATCTGAAACTGAACGTTTCTAGCTTAGTAAGGCATCAAAATACCAAGATTTTGTTTTTTTTTTTTTTCAGTAAATACAGTAGAAACAGGTAACAAACAACTTTTACAGTGCAGTAATGGCTGTCGCACGTGAGTGGGAAGCCAGAGACAATTAAAAAATACAATTTACGGCAAAAACTACTTGTTTAAAGTGCAGGCACAAGTAAATGCAATTTTCAGTATAAAATGAGTGTTTTGAGAAGCAATAAATGCCAAAAAATGAGCGTTTAGGCGGAAATAGCAGTAAACAACAAGAAAAACCAAGAAATGGTATTTAAACACTTCAAAGTCTCTCCTTTTGCCTTTCTGGCATTGTAGGTCTCTGCAGGACACCTGGGCAGGATCTGCTGAGCCTACCTTGATCTAGCTAAGGCCTTTAATACCAGCCCACACTCAGGAATCATAGAAAATCTCACTAAGCTAGGCATCAACCCCTATATCACTATGTGGGTTGCAAAGGGTCTATATTACATGTTCGAAATCCGAAAGCTTCGAATCTCATATGGTCGACTCCATATGAGTGAAGTTTTCAAACTTTGAACGTACAATATAAACAAAATAAAAATAAAAAAACCTACCTGAATGCTCCATACGGGGGGGGGGGGGGGGGTGATGCACGATGATCTCCGATGTAATGTTCGATGTTTGAAAACTTTGCTCATATGATGTCGACCAAATGAGATTCAAAGTTTTCAAACTTTGAACTTTTGATATAAACCCGTTGCAAACTGGCTCACAGATAGAACCCACAGTGTGAAAGTAAATGACTCCAAGTTAGACTGCCAACCAGTCACAAGTGGAGTCCCACAGGGTTCGGTCCTGGATCCTCTCCTGTTTGGTATCTACTTCTCTGAAGTCCAGGCCAACACGAAGAGACTCTGGCTGACAACGTTCACAGACGATTGCAAGTTAGGAGCTATTATTAACTCCCCAAGTGATGTTGACATCCTACAGAAAGGCCTCACTGAGACCAATGACTGCTGTCAGAACCATCGCCTTAAGCTCAATGCCAAAAAATGTGTCATCATCCCCCTTGGGAAAAACCCGGTTCCCATGAATTACCACATCGAAGGTAGTCCACTGAACACAGAAGGCGTTATAAGAGATCTGGGAACACAGGTTTACAGCAACCTCTGTTTTGACCACCACATTGCCACTGTGGTCAGAAAGTCCTTCTATGTGGCACATCTCATTACTAAGGGTTTTGCATCCAGGAAGAAAGAGGTCATTGTTTCCGTCTACTCTTCCCTCGTTAGGCCAGTCATCATGTACAATGCCCCATTTGGCATGTACTTCCCTAGACACCTGTAACAACTGGAGAGGCCACAAAAGTACCTCACAAAGAGGATCATAGGCCTTAAACACTTGCCCTATATAGACAGACTCAAAAAACTTAACTATTCTCTGTCTCATATCGCCTACTTAGAGGCGATCTCTGCTTGACTTACAAAACCATGTCTGACCAGGTCTGTTAGAAATGCTACATCTAAAGAAATCCCAATCCCTCCGCACCACATGCTCCAGAGACCTCAACCTCATTACCACAATCAACAGAACATGCTGGAGGGACAGGTTCATAACCCAGAGACTGCCCATGCTATGGAATAGACTTCCCATACATGTCAAACAGAGCACCTCACTGTCCCTCTTCAAGAGAAATCTTGATGAGTGGATGGGAAATAGAAACTTCACCCCAGGGATCACTCCAGGGGCTCTACTTGACAGAGGCACTGGGAACTAAGGTTGGGTGGCACGATGCCAAGGTAATCCTATGAGCTAGGCTTGTAAAGGCTCCAGGGCCATTAGCCTAGTACACACCTATGAACCTATGTCCTGCACTGACACTAACATTACAGGGTAATGGTTAAGTAAATCCTTTGTGACATCAGCAGGAAAAATATACCTTAATGAAGAAAATTATAAACAACAGAAGCACAGATCACCAAAATCAGTGGAGGAAAAATACATCACAGAACTGCAAGCACTGTGTAATGTAGTGCAAAATTACAAGTAAAAATAATGGTAAATCACATAAAGTTGTAGTACTGACATTACTTTTAAAATGGTTTAACTATTTTTATTTCATCTAAAAAAATACAATTTACCTGTGAAATATAAAATATTTTCTCATCTGTCCAACTGCCTTCTGACAAAGGCCCTTTATTGAAAAACAGGGTTAATTTATTTGTGGAGAATTAAAATGTGAATGCTTAAATAAATTTGCTGCTCCAGAGATTTGCTTTCCTTGCGATTTTTCATTTATTTTCAGTTGTGCTCAATAATAGATTATGTTTCAAATCAGAGAGATCGTTATCAGCTAGTAAACTGTACAAGAATAGAATAAGATTGCAGAACTGTTTCTGCACATTGCATTTCACTCTTGTGCTGATTAGATTACTGCGATTACTGTAATAATATAAATATACTTTCAGTGTACTGTACTGTAATTTATCAGTTGATCTTTTTTCTTTTTTTTTGTTTTCAGGGGTGATCCAGACAAGCATGATATCTGGGGAAATACTGCACTGCACCATGCTGCAGCAAATGGCCACATTCACTGCATTACATTCCTGGTGAATGTAGGTGCAAACATTTTTGCTTTAGATAATGACTTCCATTCGCCACTGGATGTTGCTTCTGCTAAGGGTCAAATGGAATGCATCACTCTTCTGGACAAGGCTGCTAGCAGCCAGAACATAAAAAATCCAAAAAAGGTTGCTAGACAAAAGGAACAGGCAGAGAAAGATGCAATCAGACATGTCAAAGAATGTGAAAGAGTCAAGAAAAGACATGAATCAAAAATGAGCAAAAAGCAGGTCAGTCAAGAAACAAAGAGTTACAGCAACATACCTACCATTTCTTCAGTACAGGATGTATCTGATATAAGTACGTACAGTTCACGCACATTTCCTTCCAGTGTATCAGGCAGTATTGCAGGACGTTTGAAAGGGACCCTTCAAAAGAAATTAGGAAAGAAGGATATGAGTTCTGTTAGTAACCAAGCTGGGAATGATGTCTTTTTTGTTCAGGAGGAAAATGGCAGTGCTGGGCGAATGAATGTGTCTAATGTGTTTAATGAAAAAGATGAGCTAGCACTGGAAGGTGGTAGCCCACCAAGTGAAGAATCTGTTTTCAAGCGACCTGGTCTGGGCAATATGGTTTTCAAAAGACACTTGGCCCTAGAGATCAACCCAGAACACGAGGAATCCTTATCTTCTAATGGGTATCATGACATAGGGTCCAGAATCCCATCTGAACTGCTGCAGCTTGAAGGAGGGGAAAGCAAAGGGGATTTAGAGGGTGAAGATTCTGATCTGCCCTGGAAAGAAGATGAGATAGGTTTAGAGGATGAAGAACATGAGACTACCCCGCTTGAAGCTTTTCTGGCATCATTGAGCCTGTTAGATATGATTCCACAACTTCGAAAAGAGGAGATAGATTTAAGTACACTTCTGCTTTGTTCAGATGAAGATCTAAGGAATATATACATACAGCTTGGCCCACGGAAGAAAATCCTGGATGCTACTGAAAAAAGGAAGAAAGTTTTAAAGAGTCCTGGAAAAATATCTGACACTTCTTTATGAAATGATGAAAGTCAAAAGCAAGTCCTGAAAAGAGCTCCTGAAAAAAATATATATATTGTTTCCTCTCTGCAGTTCAAAATGAATGTGGGCCTCACACACCACTATTGTAAATCTGCTGGTCATTATTTAAACAAATACATTAAAGTGACCAATAAGAACTCAAGCGGATAGTATGGGTTTTATGGACAAATAGTAGTATTAGGAGGGAGTAAAACATGAAGTTAAACATCATTAAAGAAAGAAATAATAAACTAAATATGCAAATGAAATAACTTGTGCATGAAAACTGTTAGTTTAAAAAGCTATTTACAAAGAAAATGTCTGGTAACTGTTAAGAATTTTTGAAATGTTTCCTTTAGTATGTTTGAGTAGCATTTTCCTGTGTGTTTATAAGAAACTTTGCATATAAATGCAGTGGGTGGAATAGGAAAGCTAGTACTTCACTTAGCATTCCCAGTTTAGTATTTCACATTACCAACACAAATCAAGCATTGCTGTCATAGCATAAGCTCTATTGATTGGCTCACATTTTGTGAAGTGAGCTTAATAAGAATTTTTTACTCCACACATTTATAATGGTATGAAGGGTTCCTATGCTGACATGCCTTTGTTTTTCAGCTCAGAAGTTCATTCTTCGACAATATAGCCTGAGAATCTTCAACATGACATTTTATTACCATAAATTTTCTTCAGGCTGTAGCTGTGTTCACTTAGAACTGCAGTAATATGAATCCCTGCTTCATTGGAGAATCTGTGTAGAAGGTATCCATCCATACATCATTTTAAACCACTCCCTCTGATCCATTTTATTTACCACTGATGCAGATTTTTTTTGGCTCTGCATCTACAAGTCATCAACCCTCCCCCATTTGGACTTGACCCCATTTCCAGTAATGAGGATATGTTTACATTAAGCCCTAACCCCACTCCCCCTGATCCATTTTCTTCACCATTGAAGCAGATTTTTTTCCTCCACATCTACAAACCATCAATCCTCCCCCATTTGGACTTGACCCCATTTCCTGCAATAAGGATATGTTTACATTAAGCCCTAACCCCAATCCTTGAAAGACACGACTCAACACCTGTGAGTGAGTGAGTGAGTGAGTGAGTGTTTATAATTTTCTTCCTCCACATCTACAAACCATCAATCCTCCCCCATTTGGACTTGAACCCATTTCCTGCAATAAGGATATGTTTACATTAAGCCCTAACCCCAATCCTTGTGATGACGTGCACCTACACTATCACAGGGACTACCGTTACTGCAATAGTTGCACATGAAGTGTGCATGAAAAGAAAAGGTTTATAATTACTGGATTGGGTAGCCACAGCACACATTCCTCCAGATAAACTCATAGGCCTCCTCCCTTTGCACTGAAATAGCAAAAGTGGTAGATGAGAGATACCATATCCTCCCATAGGATGGGTGTGCCATAGCTACCCCCCCCACAAATTCTTCCAGTGACTGAACCCCTACTTGAACTCTGGTCATCTGGGTTGTGTGCAGATCTTTTGGACCATTTCCTGTGCTAGCTGTAATCACTGACTACATCATCCATTTTTATAAAAAGTGAGTTTCTTATCTGCAGTAATACTCACTCACTCACTCACTCACTCACTCACTCACAGGTGTTGAGTCGTGTCTTTCATGTCTGAGATGCTTCCACAAATGTGATAGAAATGTCTTATTAACAGATGTGCAAGAGTAGTTTCTATGCTTTTTGACCTGCAAAACTTGGTTTATAGCAATAGTGAGAGGAAAAGCTACTAGTTCTGCAAACAAGTTGTTGTGTAGACATTTCCTGAGCAAAAACAAAATCTGAAATGTAATGAGCAATAGATCCAATGAGAAAACAGTCTTAAAGAAAATAATGTGCAAATTTATACAATCTTTACACAACAAACCCTGAAGTGGATGAACAGCACAGACATGCCACAGAAAATTGAATCAGCTAAGTCATGTTTTTCTATGTAACAATTTTGGAACAATTTTTTGCATAGAAGAAATACATTTCAGAATGACAGAAAGTTGTAGTTGTACTTTGTGTGTAGTGGGTAGTGGTCTTTAATGCATCTGCAGAGACCTGATCCTTCCTTCAGTAACATGACAGCTGATAAACAAACCTAGCTTTTATACATAGCAGGTGCCTCAGCACAGAAAATAAATCTGACGTAATTTCATCTTGTGTAAGCTTTAGGACTTCTCACACTGCTACTTGCTTAATGACCCTGGGCTAGTGCTGACTTCAGGCTGAAATAACCACAAGTAAGTGTTTCAGTATTCAGGTATTTACTAGTCTGCCAGACCGTCCTCTCTAAGCTCTAGGCTCCATGACTGGCATTATAGTATCATCAAACTTGTCTTTACACTTCATACTGCATTTGCCCCCCCAACCCCCCCCCCCCCCCCACACACACACACACACACACACACTTTCTTCAGAAGAGGAAGGAAATGCTTAGATTTCTGCCAGTATATGAATGACTCTGCTTGCTGATATTTTGCCAGGTTATTTCATTACAGTCCTTGGCCAAAACAGTAGTGAAGCAAAAAAGGAATATTGAAGAGCAAAAAGTACCAGTCAGGAGAGAATGTGGTTATAGAATGCAGGTTTATCATATCATATCATACTTGACAACAAAATACTTGTGTTAAAGAGTTAAAAGGGAAGTTGCTGCCAGAAAATTTGTAATACTCAAAAATAAATGTTGCCGAAACTCTGAAAGAAACAAGCCTTTATGTATTTGTACTTCATCATGTCCTCTCACTCTCTTAAACATGTAATTGAGTTAATTGATCATAAGTGGATCAGACCAGCAAGGTTCCTTTTCATTCATAGCCTATTTATAGAAAACATGGCTCAGCTACATATAACACTTAACACAACCCAAGCTTACATAAACATGATAGATTATCACTACACAAACATAAGATAATTAAAGTTAGACAAATTACACACATCTTACTGTTCAGCTATTAATAAGAGGTAAACAGGAGATTGTAATTCACACATCCAGACCAGGAACAATCATATACTTATGGGTTTAAGAGTGTGTGTGTGCATTTGTCTCTGGTTAAGTGACTCGATCAGAACCACACAATAGACAAATAGAAGTAGAAAGACTCAAACCCTTTAACTCTGGGACATAAGAAGCAGCTTGTTAACCTGTAAGAGCCTTAATCTTCTGTGCTAACTGCCAGATATAGATGTAGCTCTTTATATCTGCATACCATATGTGAAACTGCATTAAGTACATGCTTTACAGAGTAAACAAGTAAGCTGTTCTTGTGGCACCTTCAGTTATATCATGCTAATATATCGTGGATATTATATCGTGGATGTTTATATCATGTTTTGCTTATAAAGAGTATTTTCAGTATACGGCTGAATTGTGACAGAATAGGTAATGCTCTATTATTATGAGCCATTAAGATCTACACTGCAGGGCCATCTGTGAGCATATCTGTGGGTGCACAGTGTAATGTATGTTGGCAAGTTTCAGAAAAGTATAGTTCTGATCCAAGTGTGTACTTTTAATTCCATGCCCAGCTGAGAACTGGAGATGGGGTATTCAACAGGCATGGGAAGTTTGAACATTAAAATCTTAAAATAGTAAAAAATATTTCCAAAAGCTACAGGAAACCTGACCATCTTGGAAAAAATTGATGCAATTCTGATCGCTGCTGACTGTAATAAATCCATTAGTCTTTCTCAGAGCACTATAGACTTCGAACATCACAAAGGAAGGTAGCAGTATTTACTGTAGGGGCTTATTAGATTAATGGACTTAGTGCAGCTTTGACCATAGGTAGCCTGGCCTTAGCTTTTAAAATTGCAGATTTTGAAGCAGGTATATACTAGAGAAGAAAGTTTTTGCTAAGCTTTGTTGAGTCAAAGCTCAAGATACCTACATTTCCAATCTGCTTTAGCTGTGCCACCCAATGAAGACTGATGGCCCAGCTAACAAGGGCCTTTCCAAGGCTGTTTGATATTCTGGAGTTCATGGCTTTTGCTTTACTGTCTATAGACAGAGGTCATGTCAGTATTAAGGTGTCTGCTGATTAGAGCATGCAAAGTACTCTACTGTGGTATCGCCAGATCATCTGTATATAAAACCATATGAATGCAGGGGTGTCAGAAAGTGAGGTTCTTAGTGTACAGAGTGCAGAAAGAGGCAATGACCATCCCTTGAGTATTCTCTGAAGTAATTTGTGGTTTGCAGCATATTAAGGACATTGCTGGGCCTGTTCTCCATAGACTTTTTGTATCAGGTAAAGAAAGTTTAAGGCAAAAAGACAGAGCTCCTCGAGTGGCAATGCATGAGACACATTATCAAATGCTTTCATCAAGTTTGTGATATTACCCAGTCAGTTACCTCATCAATTTTTAAGAAGATTTTGCTGGCAGGAGTAAATATTGCAGAGGTTGTACTGGCACCAAATCTAAAGCTTTGTTGTTCACAGAACAACCCATGAGAATTCCCATGTTGGGTAATCTGGGGTGAATATACAATGTTTCAACACCTATTGGATATGGGCCTAAACACTTCCACTGAGCTGTCAGATCCCATTTTAGTGATATGTACTATGGCAGACTTATGTTTTTCTTGAATTCCAGAAGTTAAGAAGGTGTTAATAGTATCTACCAGAGAAGCAGGTAAAAAGATATCAGGCTTTAACACATTTTGGATACAGACCATCTGTACTTTGCTTGGCATAGTTTGACACTTTCCTTAGATTTCTGATCAGTAACATAACAGCAAATGAGTCAGATGCAAGTATTAGTTCAAAGTTAAATAATTGTGTGAGAAGGAATGTTCTGGAATTCATCCAAAGTGCTATTTGTAAGAGATGCAGAATACACCTGCCATGGCACTTGATGATAACAATGACTGTTCATTCTTGTGACTGCACAGATACGCATTTAGTTTTAATTTCCCTGCTACATAGATGATTTTCTTCCCGAACGTACAAGGGTTTCTCAGAACAAAGATCTGCCTATTTTTCAAATGAGTAACTTTAGCTTCAGATGTCATTTCTTTGCACTTATTTCTAGCAGCCCAGAAGGAGTTTTAGTCAGAAAACTAGTTGCTTTGTAGTGACTCCCCAACTGGCCTTGAGTCTTGTGTCTTTAATGTCATTTTTAGTTTTGGTGTGATCCCGGAAGCTGTCCAGCATCTAAACCACCACCTGGTTCCAGGCAAAATGTATCGTGCACAGGCAGCAAGATGTTGACGAGTACTCAGGAGTGCTGTTATAATCAGCTCATTTGAGAATGTGCTCCCCATCTGCAGTCAGATATCCAGTAAAAACGAAGTGGTGACAATTCTTTTTAAACGCTTTAAAGGTTAATGAGGTGCCAGTAATATATGGACTTCCTTGCAGAAAAGACAAGGGTAACTGACAAAGTGGTCCTTTAAGACAGGTATCAGTTGTTTGGGCAAATGAGTTTGTACAGCCTGTTGGTTAGAATACATTTTATGGCCATGTGCTTTCCTGTGTGTGAGTGTGGTCTGATTGATTATAACCCATTTAGGTTCATGCCTAAGTACTAAGCTAGCTGTCCTCGTGGGCCACTTTAAGTCATCAGTTTCCCTTTTTTGTACTCAAATTAACCTATCCCATTTGGTTAGAGATTGGCCTTACCAGTCCCATGGATGATAATTATGTATTACCCCTAATGTGAATAACTGGTATCATACCATGGATAATTTGAGGGGGACCCATGCATGGAATAAAGCATTTAGGAGCTGCCTCTGTCCATTAGTAGTACAGGGGGCAGTACTGGAGTAAATTTTCCGTTTCCCATCTATAGATCTAAGTTGCTGTTGAATATGGACAGGGATGAACTTTGTTTAGTGTGGATAGTGAGTCTGTTCCAGAGCAGCAGTATACTCTGTGAGGTATACTTGTCCCTCCAAGCTGTTCTAGTGATGTTTCAGAAGAGGTTTAGATCCCTACACTAAGTATTTCTGATGCCACTGGACTTGCTGATGTGCAGTAAATCTGTCAGTGTTTGTTAGGAGGATGCTTTGTATGTCAGACACAGGTCACCTGTTATCAGTCTGTAGGATACTGAGTTTAGTGACAGGGCTTTGAGTCAGTCCATGTAAGATATTTTGTTTATGCCTTGTTTCCTTTTAGTAAGATATTTGTGTAGGCATCAAAGCTCTCAGCCTCTTAGCATGAAAAATCTGGACAAAGCCGAAAATAATATGGGACAAAGCTCCAAAATAGGGACAAATTTTAAATAGTGCACTTATAATCTTAGAAAGTTGCTAGAATAAAATGTTTTGTGTTACCGTGCATTGTCTGAAGGATGTGAAGTCTGTATCTGAAATGCCTGTTATTATTTAGTGAATTCAGTTATCACTGATTTGCCACAAAAGTCAAGAAAATTTAAAATTTTATGAGAAACAGATGAAAAATATGAAGCATAAATTTGGATATTCTGCAAAAATCTGGACAGTTGTTGAGAGGTATGGTGTGCATTCCAGCTGTTGCATGTGCCTGGGCAAATACATGCCAACGGGTCATTATATTCAATGAATGGCCTGATGAGGGCTGAGTAAAGGGGGACAATGACATCCCTAAATCTAGGCACAATTTATATGCTGTGCAATATAGTAGGACTTTCTTACAACAATGGACAGAAACTTAACTGGCTCAACCCCTCAGCTCTTCAAGTGAAGAGGAAAACAAAAGGACTTCACTGTATTACAGTTAGATCCACGACCCTCCTGCTCTTCCACTGATGAGCAAAAAAAAAAAAATTACTGTAATAAAAAAAAAAAAGTACTTTTTCTCCGGTACGATTCTCGGCTGGGGTGCCTTCCGTGCGGAGTCTGCATGTCCTCCCTGTGGTCGCATGGGTTTCCTCCGGGTGCTCCAGTTTCCTCCCACATCCCAAAGACATGCAGTAGGTGGATTGGACACTCTAAATTGGCCCTAGGTGTGAGTGTATGCATGTGTGTGCCTTCTGTGGAAGGTTGGGCGCTGGGCTGGCAATTTGACACTGTAAAACTCCACTGACAATCATGAGCGGACAGATGATCCGCTGTGGTGACCCCTAACCGGGAAAAGCCGAAAGAAGAAGAAGAAGAAGAAGACTGTAGTAAGCCAATCTCTACATTGTATTGATCAGCTTATTACAGATAGAGCCACCCCCCAAGCTTTTCCATTTCAGAACAACAAAAAAGAAAAAGAAAAAAAAAGAAGAAAGCATTTCACTGTAGTGCTCTGATAACTACATTTTAGCGATTTGCTTTTTAAATTTAGATCCAAGTCTACGCGGCTCTTCCATTGAAAAATAAAAAGAAAAAAAAAAGGCCATTCCTTCTACTGGCACACCCCCCCCCCTCCCTCCTGCCCCAGCTATTCAGGTCCCATTTTTGTGCCCTGCCCACAACCCTCCTTCTGTAGTTTTTGTATTAAAGAAATTCATCTTTTAAACTGTAACAAACTACTTGCTACAGTTTAGACTGCACAAAAAGCACTACAGCACTCAGGTTTGACGACAAATGCAATAACAACTTTTAAAATTTGGTATTACATTAAAAAGAGATCTGGATTGGCTGACCACACTCCCCAACACTTTGTGCCTGGGGAGGTTTCCTCTCTTGCCCTGCTCTAGCTATACTACTGAAAATAAACACATGTTGATCAAAAGTTAGGTCACTGTCCACATAAGTTCCCAAATCCGGAACAACTGGGTCAACTCTTAGAGGCATATTGTCAATGCAGTAGTTGCTTGGGATAGATGACTTCCCAAAAGATATAATAATGCAATTATTTGCATTAAATTTCAGTCCATGATTTTGGCACCAGTTATTTATGTTGGACAAACCTCCCTGCAGGATGGCTAAGTCATTTGGAGATCATTGCTGCTGAGCGTCTCTCCAAGCAACTACGCACTGTGCCTACAGGACCCTCCCCTGCATTTTTTCTTGTGGCCACAGTAACAGCAACAGTGCATTGTGTATCCTAACTTCTGCACCTCTAACCATTGGTCTAGGAGCCAACAAAAGATTAAACAAAAAAGTCCCTCGGAACCCTACAGGACCCTCCCCTGCAGTTTTTTCTTGTGGCCACAGTAACAGCAACAGTGCGTTGTGTATCCTAGCTTCTGCACCTCTAACCATCGGTCTAGGAGCCAACAAAATCTTAAACAAAAAAGTCCCTCGGAACCTTACAGGACCCTCCCCTGCGGTTTTTCTTGTGGCCACAGTAACAGCAACAGTGTGTTGTGTATCCTAACTTCTGCACCTCTAACCATCGGTCCAAGAGCCAACAAAAGCTTAAACAAAAAAGTCCCTCGGAACCCTACAGGACCCTCCACTGTGGTTTTTCTTGTGGCCAAAGTAACAGCAACAGTGCGTTGTGTATCCTAACTTCTGCACCTCTAACCATTGGTCTAGGAGGCAACAAAAGCTTAAACAAAAAAGTCCCTCGGAAGTATGTGTCCCTGTAGAATGTGCTATACGATGAACTAGTGTCTTGGTTAATGTTAGAGTGAATGATATAATAGCTATTATAGTGTTCTCCTGCTAGTTGCCACATAAAGCTGATGCCAGCAGCCTCTGTTCTATCTCTATAGCTACCCTCAGCCTGTAACTGTTTCTGTGCTTTTCTACCATTCTAACTTTTCTCCTTCCCGGTCCTTAAGTCCAAACCCTCTCTCAACTGCATTTCTGCCTTTTCTTACTGACTGAAGTCTCCCACTTACTACCTTGAATATAGTACTATCTCAACTTTGTTTTTCTCCTGCTCCTCACTGCTAGTATATCTTCTCTCTCCCTCCTTTTCTCTCACTGTCTAGTCCATCTCAGCCTTTCCTCTCTGACTTTCTGTAAGTATAGCTGTCTATGTAAATTGTGCCCTGTGTGATCCTCCAAACCTCTCTGCTCTTATTTGTATGCTAACTATTCTCTCAGCAATACTATATACTCACCTTCTAACTTGCTCTCTACTCTTCTGATTGTTTCCAGGCAGACCTGCCTTCTACCTTCCTTTGGCTCTTCCCGCTCCATTCGCCCTGTGGGCTCACCCTACCCTCAATTCCCACCCACCCCCAGGGGTCCTAAACTTATACTTCCTTAACCACACCCTGTCTTCCAACCATCCAATTTAATACTTCAACCAATTTATTTAATTTAACTACACCCCACCTATGTTACCTTTCCCTTACCTCCAACATCTAGTACCGCCTCCAAAACCTCTTAAGGCTATTTACTACCTATCACTGCTCCCTCACTAAGAATTTTACAAAACCCACACTTTCCTTTATATTTCTTACCCAGTTTCCTACTATAGCTATATAAAACACTCTTTAAAAATATGTCTTCAACAACTAAACCTATCCTAACCAAAAGTTTAATACTACTTACTCTCTTATCCATTCTAACCTCTGCCTATCTCTTCACCTCCATTAATAAAGTTAATCATGACTACTTCAACTACTCTCCTAAACAAACAGCTATTCACAACTACACCTTTACCCATTTTCAAATAAACACCACATCCACACCCTGCTACCTGCTAGCCAAGTATCATCAACTTACTCATATTAAATTCAATAACACTACTGTAAAAAAAGTAAAATTCCTAACTAACTTCCTCAACTACCCATGTTCTGCCCTAAAAACTCCTACCTTAAAATATGGTGACATCCACCCTAACCCAGGCCCAACAAACATCCCAAATTTTACAACTCCTTCTACCAGTTCCCCCACCCTAACTACCCAAACCTGTCTCTCAAATTCTTTACTTTTAGGTCATCTTAATATCCACAGTATAAATAATAAAATTGCCCATCTCCATGCCCTCCTTGATACTCATTCCTTTCATATCCTCTGCCTCACAGAAACCCAGCTAAAACCTGTAACTAAAGATAATGAAATAATCCCCCCAGGTTACAACATATTGAGACTAGACCGCACAAAACATAGGGGTGGGGGGAGTAGCACTACTGTATAAATCCAACCTACAGATCTCCTCCATATTTTATAACACACCTCAGGATATAAAGGCTGAAGTTCTTATCTCCCAACTTCAACTAAATGCTTCCAAAGCCCTATATATTATCTGCATCTACCTACCCCCTGGTAATAATACCACTGCAATAGAAGACATTCTAAGCTGGGTATTAACTTCTTACCCACAAGAAACCATTATACTTGGCGATTTTAATACTGATTGGAAATGTGTTAACACAGATAATCCCTCATCACATATTAATCTTCATGGCTTTAGTCAAACTATTACCACCACCACTAGACTTAACAAACCCAACAACAAAGAGAGTATCTTGGACTGCATACTCATTAATAAGCAACAACAAAGTTACAAGGTAGGTACTCTACCAGATGACTTAAGTGATCACATGTTAACTTACATTGTAAGACAAAAGAATGACATCCCTAACACCCCTACTTACAAGATCTCTCGAACCAACAAACATTTTAACCCTGTATTATTCCAAAATGAACTTAATGCCTGTAACTGGTACCCCACTAAAAACTCTCCCTCTTGAGCAGGCAGCTAAATATTTCAACTCTAAATTCTTAACTATCCTTGATAGGCATGCTCCTAAATGTTCTATCAGAATGAAGTCCAAACCTGCTCCCTGGCTTTCAAAAGAAACACACCAACTCATATTGCGTAGGAATAAATCGTGGACCAAGTGGACAGCATCCAAAAATATCTCAGAGCGACAAACATTTAAACAGCTAAGGAATACTACTAAAAAGCTATACTGACTGACAAAAAAACTACTATTGTAAGCTTCAGCAATCACACCATAACAATCCACAAAAATTCTTGTCTAGCATTAATAGACTCCTTCACCCAGGGCACTCCAGTACACCACCCCCTCTAGGGGCAGATAACAATACCTCCCTTCAAACTGCCAATGCCTTCAATACCTTCTTCACTGACACCATAAAATCTCTTGCCTGTCAACTGTCCACAAACAACATTAATCTCCAAACATCTTTACCTAATACTCTCCCAACTTTCCAAATTAAACCCATTGCTACCTCATACATCCAAAAACTTATACATAAATTAAGCCATGTACCCCCTCTGCAGACCAAATACCATCTGAATACCTGCAAAAAGCAGCCAAAGCAGTTGCTTATCCTGTATCCATCCTTATAAACAGAACCATAAATGAAGAAACCATCCCAGACATCTGGAAAATCTCCCACATCATTCCTCTACATAAAGGTGGAAACTCCAATGAGTATTCCAACTACAGGCCTATAGCTCTCTTATCACCCTTAGCAAAAATTATGGAAAAATGTATTCACCATCAACTAATTAACCACCTAACCCAACATAATATATTAGCTAAGTGTCAGCATGGATTCAGGCCATTTCATAGTACTACCACAGCCCTCCTATCTTTCACTGACTCTATCAATAAAAAATGTAACAACAACCTCCTCTCATCTGCACTCTTTACTGATCTGTCAAAAGCCTTTGACATGGTCAACCACCCCCTACTCCTAAAAACTCTTGAATCCCTTGCTCTTGACACCAAGGCCATTCTCTGGTTTAAGTCCTACCTTAACAATAGACAACAAGCAGTCCTTTGGGAGAATCAACTATCTTCCCACCTGCCAATCTCCCTTGGAGGCCCTCAGGGCTCCATTGTCGGTCCACTTCTATTCTCAGTATTCATCAACGACCTTTTCTTAGCAATCCCTCAAGCTACCTGCATACAATATGCAGATGATTCCACACTCATATGCACTGCCAACTCCACATCTAAACTTCAATCCCTAACTCAAACAGTATTCAACTCAGTTGAGGCTTGGTTCCTAAAACGTTGCCTCCTTTTGAATGCCAAAAAAAAAACAAGCTCTAACTCTTCACACCTAACAGTAAGTCTCCCCCAATCAATTTCTCAATCAAATCAAATAATGGTACCATCATAACCCCAGACTCTACCACCAAATTATTAGGAGTCTTAATTGACAATAACCTTTCATTTGACAATCATATAAATAACATTATAAAAACCGTAAATAGAAAAGTGGGCTCCCTATATAGAATAAAACACTTCTTAACACCAACAGCCAGAACTTCAATTGCCCACTCCCATCTAATCTCCACTCTTCTCTATGCTTCCCCTATATATACTAACCTAAAGAAAAAGAATCTCACTAAACTAACTAATTCCTATAATAATATTACCAGGTTTGCCACTGGGAACCCATTTAGAACACACCACTGTCTGAACCTAAAGCAGCTTGACTGGCTTGAACTAAAAAATTTACTGAAACTTTCCCAACTTACCATTGTTCATAGGATATTCTACCAACCTAACAACACACCGATACTCTCCAACCTTATTACCCCCTATGCTAACCTCAATTCCTTAAGCTCTTCTACTAAACTACTGGCTTGCACTACTAAGTCTAATAACTTAGCAGGTGACTCCTTGTTTTCAATACAGCTGGAAAATATTGGAACATGTTGCCATCAGATCTAACGGTACTTCCCTCTTTCCCACTCTTTACGCAAAGGCTGAAGCAACATCTTAAAACACACTGGTTATGCCCTTGCTGTTACCCTGACTAATTGTCTGCATTCTCTTTTGTCATTTTTGTCTATCCCGTCTCCCCTCACCTTTTTTAACACTACCTACCCCTGGGTAGCGGAAACTGTTTTAAATTATTGTTGCAAATAGGATATGAAATAACTGTTAACATATTGTAAACAACCTCATACATTTCACTGTAAGAGTATCTAATTTCCTTTCAAAGTTTCTTTTTGCATTTCTTAATTAGCACACTTTTCTTTAGCTAGGGATCTCTAATTATTTCTAACAAATGTATTTCTTTATATTTCTATAAATAATTCTTTTTTTGAATATGGTGTTTATGTATATAGTATGACCCTGTAACTACTGTTCTCTCATTTTTTTTTTGTCTTACATTTTTTACATTTTTACTTTTTTTTTCTCTTACAATTGTGCATTATAACTTTTTTAAATGTTACTGTGGAGCTTTTCTCCCCGGGCCTCTGCTGAAAATGGAAATATATCCAGTTGGACTAGCCCGGTTAACAAATGTAAAATAAATAAAATAAAAATAAAATAAATAGATTGAAGGACTGCTCCTAGTTAACAACAGCTCTTTGATATTAGCTTTTACTTCAGAAAAGTAGATGCCAAACAAAAGGGGTTCCAGCACAGAACCCTGGAGGACTCCACTGGTGACTGGTCTCTTTGTGGTGGTAACTTCCCCTATTTTGATTTCTTGTATCCTATCTATGAGCTTGGCAATCCAGCAGTGACACAGGGGTTTATTTCCAGTTTATTTAGCTTTTTTGCTATGCATGAATGGAGCATTATATAAAAAGCTTTGGTAAGGTCAAGGTATGTGGTGTGTACTGTTTTGCCTTCATCAATTGCTGTAGAGACCTTTTAAACAAATACACCAGGTTGACTAAGCATGGCCTGCCCATGACAAATCCAAACTGAGCTGGATCCAGTGTTTGGAGGTTCCATTTGTCCTGAATGATTAGTTCCATAATAAGTCTTTTCATGGTTTTGTGGGTCTATATTAATCCATCAAACCTCGACATCCCCCCTAATTATATATACCAACTCCAAGATCACACTACAGTGGGGAAAGGGCAAATTTCCTGATCCCTACCCTGATGCGATCTCAGTCAGAAAGGTTCAACGAATGGCATTTCCGATGAAATGCCATTTGATAATGTGGCCATTTGATGAATTAATAGTTGCTTGGTTTTGTATATGAGGCTGGTCAAACTTATGGGTCTGTAATTGCCTGAGTCTGTGGAAGGTCCTCCCTTATGCAGGGGAATGACTGTAGCAGTTCTCCATTCACTTGGTATAACACCTGTATGGCAGCTGAGACTGAACAGTGCTATTAGAAGTATGGCTAACTCATGCTTCATGCTGTTTTAGATGCATTTAGGGACATTGCCAAGAGCCATCGATTGAGTATTTTTAGCTTTTGATAGCACTTTTAGGACCTGGTCTTGTGTGATTCCTGGAGGTGAGCCAATTTCAGGTATATCTTGAGGGACAGACAAAGGGGAGAGAGAATGGTAAAGTTAGAGATAATTTTATTTTACAATAGGTTCACTATATCTTCAGTCTCAGTGTAGATAACATTGTTCACAATCAGCTCAGTGCATTGTTGTACTGTGCTTTTTTGAGATTATGAACATAACTGAAAATACCTTGTGATTGTCTTTGCCTTGGGTAGCTATTTTAGTCACAAACTAGGCTTTGGTGGATTTTATTAAACCCCTGAGTTGTTTATTTCAGTGACAATGGTTCTAACATTCTGAGAATTACTCTTCTTACTTTTGGTCAAAATTATTTTCTTTATAATATAAAGCATGTTGATATGGTTTCATCATGTGGGTTTGTTTCTGGACTTTGCCCTGACCTGCACTTCTGCCTACTGGGTACAGCTGCATCTATGCAGCTGTTTACATGATAGTATACTGTGGTGGTGTATGTTTCTGTGTATTCAGTGGTTAACTGGGTTTGAAGGGGATTTGAAGCTTAACAATGTTTCACTTAGTAGTAGGTAGTTTGTCTTAATGAAATTTCCAAAGGTAACTTGGGTGGAAGAGATCTCTAGTTTTAATTTTATTTCAAAGGAGACTGCTTTATCGTTGTATCTAACAAGTGATGAAGGTGTGCAAGGGATGGTACAAAATGATCCCATATTAGTAAGGACAAGATCCAAGATGTTATTCCTCCTAGCAGGTACTCTGAATAATTGTTCCAGGCCATTTGTATTGAAAAAGTCCAGGAATCTCTGTGCTTGTGCACTAGTGGTGGTATAGGTTTCCCAGTCTATAGTTGGATAGTTTAGCTCACCTAGGAAAATGGTATTGGGTTTAATACTGACCGATTCTAATTCCTGTAAATAGGCTTTGTAGCTTTCTTGTGTCCTAGCTAGCTAATATATGGTATGGGACCTTTCTGATGGTCATTTGAACATGAAAAAGCTCTAGTGCATCATGCTGCTTTACCAGCCTTGATGTGAGTCTCTTCTGGATAAAGACTGAAACACCTCCAACTTTTTTACCTTCTTGTGCAGGAGCTGGTCTAAGCTTGTGGAAGATGTTATAGCCCTGCACAGCTGGAGTGTTCTCTGCTGTTTTAAACCATGTTTCAGTCTCTACACAGATGTCAGTGTCCTCCAGGGTAAGAAGGGCTTGTAGGGAGTGGTGTTTCCTGTTTTGGGCTCCTAGAATTGCTGAATAACACCATCAAAATTTCCATTGCCTGTTTTGTTATGTTGGTAGGTTTATCAGGTTGACATTGCCTATGAATGCCACAAGGAGGGGTGGACAATGTCTTGGACAATAATTGAAACCCTGGTGGGAACATATGCAGGCCATTCCCTGTGAAGCAGAGTGATATATCGATCATATCCTTCCAGGCTGACAAATATTGGACCCCCTTTAAATGACACCAAAAACTAAGCCAATTATTGAAGTCAATTATTTTTTGCTCATATTGTGGCATTATCCTTGGAGCAGGTAGAATATTGCTCAATGTTAGGCTCATACCTGCCTTGAACACATAGTCTTGAGAGCTTCATTATGTCTTTCTTCATGTAGTACATTTGATAGTTATTTGCCTTCCTGTGTGTGGGTATGGTCTGGTGGATTAGAAGACCATCTATGCTAAAGACTCCATGATTAGTAAATCATTGAAGGGTACATTTACTTTCACATACCTCACCGAAATGAAATTGCTATAAAGACGTTATTACAGTTGTTAGGTAGGGTAACATATATTGTTAACAACCCCTTGTTTTGAGGGAGTAATAAACAACAGCAGTCCTTAACTGGAGATGTCCTCTGATTAAGACTACAATAATCAACATTTAATGTCATAATCTGTGAGAACAAAGTACATTGCTGCCAGAGATTATTTTTTGTTTCAGTAGGACTACAACTACTCCACCAGTTCTTCTACCTAGACTTTAGTAACAGATCTGTTAAATACTGCTTGTAGTTCCTATAACAAAGTCAATAATAACCTGGTTAAACCTCTGTGCATTATTCTTAACAGGTAAAACATGGTGCCTTTATTTATTACAACAGCACTGCATGAAGGCCTAGATGGATTTGGTGGAGGCTGTGACATCCCCTCCTCTAGGCCAATAATCAAGGAGCCAAAATCCTCACCACCGACGCCAGTGAGGGACATTCACTTGTAACAAAAATAGATGCACACACTATTTCCATATGCAGCTCTCTGCATTAAACACAATTTCCCTTAAGAGCACACAGGGAACACAGTCCAGGGGCTGGGTCCCTCCCCTCTCTCTCCAGGCCCCCAGTAAGACTCCCCACTGGCATAGCTGTAGAATTGAGTCCTTAGCGAGTGTCCAAGCCAAGTCCTCCACCGTTGTCTCTGTGAAACCAGTGCTCTGTGTCCCTGCTCCAAGCAGCTGAAATACACACACTCTTTGAGATTTGATTTGTACACACACACCTGGGAAAGGCTGGCAGATATTTACTTGCTCTGCTACCCTTTGGCCAGGCTGTAACATAGCTACTGCCACCATACACTCCAAAGCCAGCTACTCTAAGGCTCTTACAAGTGTACCAAATTGTACTGAGTGAAATTAATACCAATACCAATGGTAATGCTGACCAAACAGCAAGGCTTTCAGGAGCAGCCACAGTGCCACCAAATAAATATAAGTGCTCTCAAAGGTTAAATTATTCTCTAAAAGACCAGCCACAATGAAATGTTTAAATATATGTAATAATAAATAATAAAAGATCATGAAAATACTATCTATTTACAATAAACACCAGAGTTTCACTCACAAGAATTATTAAAAATAACACAGATGGATAGAGTCACACAGTTACAGAAAAACAATACTTAACTAATCTCACTATATCTTCCTGACTGATCTAAAGAATTACTATTACCTGGTTACTTACTAAAGCAAGTCAAAATGAAGTGGGTGAGCGATCCTTCTATGTCAGGTTCCAAAAAACAGACTGCTCTGAGACTTCTGTCTCATCTGGTATTAAAACATCATTTTAGTCCTGGATTACAGAATGACATCACATACACCTGTTCATCTGACTTTGGTTCCCATACTACCCCTCTTTACTAGAGAACCAGAATCTCACACATATGTGTTACCATACACACAGATAGCAGTTTGCTAAGATGTGTTGCAGCTTCTGGAAGTCATAAAACAATTTCAAACTTCCACCCTTCCAGAGTAGCAATTAGTTCACCCCCAAGGATAATACAGAAGGCTTCCTAGTTCAGACCTTTTGTCTCTGGCTGCATTGAGACCTGTGAGATATAATATTTATGGCCTAAAGTAAGTAATTTAATTTCAGGATATTTTTCTAAAAGGTAGCTGGGACTGAGCATAGGGCAGCCACAGTGGTGCAGTGGTTAGCATTGCTGCCTCACAGCAAGAGGTTCTCCGGTTCGATCCTCGGCTGGGGTGCCTTCTGTGCAGAGTCTGCATGTCCTCCCTGTGGTCGCATGGGTTTCCTCTGGGTGCTCCGGTTTCCTCCCACATCCCAAAGACATGCTACAGGTGGATTGGACACTCTAAATTGGCCCTAGGTGTGCGTGTGTGTGTGCCTTCTGTGGAAGGTTGGGCACCGGGCTGGCAACTCGACACCGTAAAACTCCACTGCCAATCATGAGCAGACAAGGTGATCCGTTGTGGTGACCCCTAACCAGGAAAAATCCGAAAGAAGAAGAAGAAGCTGGGGCTGAGCATAACCTCTTCTCTTCCAGTATCCTTTGTTACAATATTAATTTCAGCAGTTATAATACAGTCTGACATACAGGTGTATTTCTTTTTTCTGTCCAGCAGGACCCACTGTTGGTACATTTCCTTAACGCAAGCAGCTTTTCAAATACATTTTCAACACAAGCACCTGTACAAATCAGTTTGGTATACACATGACATACAATTCTTTACAAAATCCCAGCTAGCTATGCTGGCATATGTTACACATCCACTGCCCTACTTCTCCTGGCATAGCTGGCAATACCTCATACTGTCACAGAGGCCTTCAACACAATTCCACTTAAATGTATTGTTAATAAGTTCAGAATTGCTATATGTAAATGGGCGCATTACTCAGTGGGTCAGATAAAGGATTTAAAGTAGAATGTAGCATATCTGTATGGGAGACTATCTATTATACCATTTGAGAATAACTAGCAATGTCCCAGTGGACTACATGCTAGATTTCTACTATGTTGGATATTTTCTCTGATCTGAAGTTAGGAAACAAACTTTACATTACTAAAAAGGCAAATAACTGCAAACCTGACAAAACAGTAAAATTGCATATAAATACATAACTGCTATAAGAATGGTTAGATAAAATACATACCTGGTGTTGAAACAATGTCTTGTCTCTCAAAATCAAGACAGGCAACATAACTAGATATGGAAAAAGGTTGCAAATTGTGTCTGCAAGTTAAGACAACCACTAAGTATAGACTGCCCAATTACATACTATGGAGCAATAATACTAATAAACTCAGTCTTGATCAAAGTGTAGCCCTACTGACCCATAACATTCATGAAGTTACCTATATGATACTCAAAGTCATATAGTTGAAATAGGGAAGTTACTACTGCCCTGTACATCTCATTAACTCATGCTATGAGTGAACATAATGTCACTTTCTGCAGCTTCAAAATGAAAAACATAACTCAGTTAAACAGGGTCCACAGATTACTAATGAAGAAAATGCACATGTAAAAACACTAACCTCTAGCTTGCCTTAAAACAATTTCATGATGTAGGCCTGTTTAAAAGTCTATGTCAGAAACATATAACATCAGGTGCAAACACTAGGACAAGTTATATCTTACTGAACTCCCACATAAACAATTCTAAGAGAAGATACAGCTACTTTGCTCAACCACCCAAACTTTGCAACAAACTTCTTACAAGTGCTGAATAAACTAGTTCTCTAACCACTTAAAAAGTTGACATATAAGTGGGTATTAAAAAAGTCATATGATGGAGAATGCCAATCAAGCTTCTTGAAGGCCAGTAGACTGAAAGCTTGAAAACACAATCAAAAGACTTTAAAACCTGTGGAGTAAAATACTTGTTATAGCTGTTGGATCCAATCAGATCTGAAGAACAAAAGGTTGAGGTGGGCAGAAAATACACCATCAGATCATGAAGCAGAAAGAAGACAAGGCAAACCTGTACTAGAGTAACAAGAACATCAACACCTAGATATAATACTGAACAAAGTAAATGTATAATAACTGTCACAGCAATCTTGTGAGACTGAACTACAATCTAAGTGTATGACAATTCACAGTGCTGCAATAACATGGTATTCTAGTCAAATAGTTAAAAAAAACTCTGAACTTAGACAAACAATAAATATGAAAGGTCATAGACCATGCAAAACGTACAGTTAGCAGTAAATGCCCAAAGATGATCAAGGAACTTCCCAAAAGGAAAAATAATATTTAATATATAGGATTAGTTCTAAAGCAGTTGTAACTGTTGGTTGTAGTCACTAGACCATGAAGAATTTTTTGACTCTATATGACAATCAATACAGGATAGCCAGTATCTGTACACTTCTTTTCCAAAAATAAGTAGTTTCTAAGAGCCCTCCTGAGAGGCAGAAGTCTGTTTATTGCCCTGATGTCATCAGGTACCTCTTTCCATAAGGTGCCACTAACTTTGCAAAGATGGGTCTATATCACATCGTTGAAATTGTATAAGTTTGAACGATGTAATATCGAACCCAAAAGTCTGAAACCGCACATTAACGATCACACAGAACAGCAATTTTTTTTCCCAGGGAAAAAAATCGCTGTTCCCTAACAAAAAAAAAAACATAAACCTTAAACTAAAGTGGGGGGCTTCACCCCCCACACTCTTCAATGTGGTGGGCTGTGCCTCCCTCACAACCCCCCCTACTTAAATATACCAACTCCTAGATTGCACAACAGTGGAGGAAATAGCAAAGCCCCAAAAATGGCCCACCGTTTTTTTTTCCATGGGAAAAAAATCGATGTGCCATGGCTTCTCTATTTTTGCGTTTCAGACTTTTGGGTTCGATATTACATCGTTTGAACTTATACAAGTTTGACAATGTGATATAGACCCTTGTAAAGGCTGTTTCACAGGTGGACAATGTGACAGGTGATCTATGAAGTAGGGTTTCCTGATTACTTCTAAGAAAATATACTTGTTCTCACAAATGCAGCCTGCCAAGTAATGGTGAGCAGAAGCTGTCATTCAGCAGTTTGTAAGTTAAGGTGTTATAACAACAAGAGTGGCTCTAGCAGTGACAGGGAGCCACCGGATGTAGCTGATTGTAACATACCAGTGTTCTTTATTACTAGCTAGGGTGATCAAACTTAGAATATTTTTCTCTGAAGTTTGTAGGAGTGTGGTGTATTGTGACGACAGTAATGTAATAATGGGAGGTCATACCCAAGTCTGGCAAGGAGCACATTAAGGTTCAACAGTCAAGAAACATGCAATTTTGTAGGATGCTTTGAGCTGCTGTAGTACTTTGGTAATCTTGGATTCAACATGGTTCAGGAAAGATAGATTTTGATCTAAAATGATGCCAAGTACTCCTGGCGTGAGGTGAATAGAATTTAAAATATTTAAATTATCCCAGCAGATCATTCAGTTTTAATATACAATTTATACTGATGGTTTCATTGATGCCTGGGAATCTTGTGGCATCTAAAGAAAGTTGCCACCTCAACTCACAGATGTCAAGGAATTCAAGTGTCTGATCCTGCTGGTCCACCCTAATCTGTTGTATTACTAAAAACTTAAATCAATGATCAGTATATTCCATTACATGGCTACTAAGTGCATTTGTTGTTTTTGCATGTTTAATATCCAGCAGTTGTTCATACATCCTCTCATTAAAACGTCTGCAAGTCTTCCCTATATAGAACACAGGACATGACATACATTTTTCAAGATACACAACATTTTTACTCTGGCAGTTGGGATGTCCCCTGATGTAAATATTTCTTCCATTCAAATTGAACTTTTCACCAGTAACTAAAATATATGTGCATTGAGAGCACATCCCACATTTAAAATGTCCCCAATTTTTATTTTTATTACTTGTTTCTACATTACCAGCATGTTCTAAAATATCCTTAAAGGACTGGTCCCTTCTAAAAACAAACTTTGTTTTTTCTTTAAAAATTGTTAACATATTTTTATCTAATGTCAGCAATTCCCCATTCTTTTCTATAAGTTTGCAAACACTATAACAATCCTTATTATATGTGGTAATAAAACTCATATTTGTAAAAAAATACCTTGTATATGTTTGTTAATCACTTCATCCTTTATATTTGAAAGCAGCTCATCTGGGTAACCTCTTCTGACAAACATATCCATAATGAAATTAACTTCATCCAAAAACTCACTAAGGTTGTTATTTTAGCAGCCCGTACTAACTGTCCTTTTACAATGGACTTTTTTTATTGAAAAAGATGGCAACTTAAAACATTTATTTATTTATTTTATTTTTGCATTTATTTTATTTTATTTTACATTTGTTGACTGGGATAGTCCGACTGGATATATGTCCATTTTCAGTGGAGGCCTGGGGAGAAAAGCTCCACATTCATAAAAGCTCCACAAAAATCCAGATACGAATTAGAAAAGGTTGCCTTCCTATGTATCCTAGATACTAAATTTTTATTAACCTTATCAACTCTCAGATTTACATCCAAGTATGTGATCATATTCATATGTAAATTTAAAACATTGCACTGTATGATTTAAATACTCCAGAAAAATTCCAACTCACTTTTGGGTCCAGTTCAAATCAAAAATATGTCATCCAAAAATACGTAAATATATGCCATAAAATTTGTCTATTGTCTGTTTATATTTTTCAGCTTTTGATAACATTATACACACATATTTTTAATAGTTTATTGTGGTTTTATGTGCATAGTTTTACTTGTATATTTAATAATATAAAGTGAATCTCTCACTTTAAATTTTAATTAAATAATTGAGAGGGTTAATTGTTGCTTCATATATTAAGTGTTGGGTAGAGTATTATTTCACTTCTGAAGAAGTCCCTTATTTGAGGGATGAAAGCGCTTAACTGAATTTGTGTTTCAATAAACAGTGTTCCAGTGCATCTGTAGTCAGTGCTTTGCTTTTGGTTCCATGATATGACAACAGCTCATAACAGGAAAGCCCTGACTTCATCACCTGGAGAGAAGATGAATCTGAACAGAAGCGCCATCACTAACTCCAAGACTCAAGAAGAAGCTTGACAATGAGGACCCCAGACTGGAGCACCATAGAACCATGTTCTGAGACCAGGAGCATTCTCTCTCTCACTGCAACTGCCCCAAAGCAATCAGGTATAGATACTCTAGCCACTTGGCCTGCATTAAACAACATTTCTGTAATCTACAGTACAATGAAAATTGTTATCCCAGGGCATCACTCCACACTGCTATATTCTTTACACCCTAGGCACAATTTGCCTATGCTCAAAGAAGATCTGAGATTCTTATTTTTATTAAGGTTTTATATAGTTTACTGTTCAACACTTGCTGGATTTTTATTCCATGGGCACAGAAAGCCTACACAAAAGGATCTGTGGTCTCAAACTTTACATACATTTTCCTCCTACTTTTGGGCATGTGGTCTCAAACTTTACTTACATTTTTCCTCTTACTTGTGCACATCCATGAGCTCTGTAAAGTATGCGCACTGTACTTATTTCCACTGTAAGCCATTTCTCTGGATGCATGTATTGTTCAAAACTGGGAGTCACTTTGTGTAGCTTTAAGTGACTAGCTCCCCTGCTTATAGAAAGGCCTATCATCATCAGGAGGAAGAAGAAGAAGAAGAACGGGGACTAGTCACATTAATCAAGTATATGATCCTCTTATAAGGAAGCACTGTAAAATTTTTGCTACACAAGACAAGATTAGCCTTTCATAATGTATTTCAGGATATATGAGTCCCATAAAAGTGGGTGCAGCCTCTCATATTACATGTGATAAACTGGAAGAAAATTCTGGAATAAATCTTTCATAAGTGGTCCAAGGAATATGAGTCTCACATATGCTGATACAGCTTCTCATATTACATGTGTTAAAGTCTGGTGATAGCCTCATAAAATCAGGTATTTTCAGTCATCAGAATGTAAACTACTCTATTAAATGGACCCATACCACTCAACTGTCCAGATTTTCACACACTGTCCAGATTTTTGGCTTCATATTTTCGGTCTGCTTCTCATAAAATGTGTGGTTTTCTGGCAAATCATTGAGGACTGAAGTCACTAAATCATGGCAGTCATTTGCATTTCAGACTTCATATCATTTAGAAAATGTATGCTAAAGCAAAATCTATTATTCTAGTAACTTTCTAAGTTTAAAAGATAAATATTTAAAAACTGTCCCGATTTTTAGGCCTTTGTAACCCTAGTATTTTTGACTTTATCCAGATTTTTCATGCTATGAGGTTGAGAGGTATGGACCTGATGAAGCTCAGGTGAAAGCGTTTTCTTAAATATAGTTATGTAGTGGCAGCTCATGGTGTGTCATCATGCTTTGTTTCTTAAAAATAAAAATAAAAAAAAATTAACTAAGATTGAGGTTCCACAAGCCACTGAGCTGGTAAATCCTCACGGGTCTTTCAGGAATATTCAAATAAGAGACTAACCTCTAAGCTTTGGGATTGGCTCCTTGTTTTTCATCTCTCAGATTTTCTTCTGATCAGTTTCCCTGGACCATCCCACCATTGTATGTAACTGCCTTTAAATAACGGACCTGTTAATTGTAATGTATTAGAAAAAGAACACTCATACATCTACCTACTTAATTGAATATACTACCAGAAACTTCAACAATGTGTCTTTATTCCTTCCACAGGGAGGGTATCAGAGAGACAGTTTCCTAGATCTGCTAGCTAAAGTGATTTTATCTAATCCTTTGTACTGTATTTCTTTTAAGGTAAGGGGGATTTTACATATATACTTGATACTATATAGAGTCCAGGGAAAAAATGCATTTGATTGAAGGCTATGTATTTTTGGGTTCATATTACCAGATCAAAAGACCGTAATCGTGAATACAAAAAGAGCGACACATATTGCGCGAAAGATGGAAACGCCAAACGTCCAAAATAGCGAAAATTTAAATGTCGAAGTGTAATAGTTGGCCCGTCTGCAGTATAGCTCCGTAAGGTAAGTGTGCGACAGATAGGACTTTAGGGTTAGGATGTGGGTTAAGGTAAGTGAATAGATAGGTAATGTATGTAAGATTTAGTGTAGTGTTAGAAGTAGGGATTTATTTAACTGTATGTATGTGTATTATTTTTTTTTTGGGTGTATGCCTGTAGGGGAAGTGTGCGGTAGTTACGGACCTTAGGGTCAGGGAGGGGTTAAGGATAGTGCATAGATAGTTGTGTATGTGGGGTTTAGTATAGTGTTGGAAGTAGGGTTTTGTTAAATGTATGTATGTGTATTATTTATTTTTTTGGGTGTATGTCTGTAGGAGACGTGTGCGGTAGTTATGGACCTTAGGGTTAGGGAGGGGTTAAGGGTAGTGCATAGTTAGTTGTGTATGTGGGGTTTAGTGTAGGGTTAGAAGTAGGGTTTTGGTGCTTTACTTTAGGTTAGAAGTAGGGTTTAGTGTATGTATGTGGTTTATTTATTTTGTTTGGGTAGGTAGTATGTAGTGGGTGGTGGGGTTGGCCGACTATGACAGTTCATTATTTTATTTTTCGCTGTTTAGTGTGTTTGGGATTTTCGCGGTTTGTGTTATAGGTGTCAACATTTAGGTATTCGCGTAAAGGGTTTTTCGATTTGGTAATATAGACCCGTATATTCTATGTGTTAGAGAAAATGAACCTCATTCCAGAACCCAAGTCACAGATCGTCAATGCTTGTCAAAAGGACTGGAACCTAAAATAGATTATTTTCTTACGAAAGGTGTCAGGGCATCACAGTGTTCAGAAGTGCTGTATGACATAAGAAACCAAGGAAGGAACACAAAGATGTTCATCGTGTTACACTGCTGCAGTCATTACACTTGGGTTATCCTGCCGTCAGGCGGTTCCCCAGTCGGCCTGAGTTCCAAAGTCTTGGTCCAGCGTCGGTTGCTGTCGCCTCCTCCCTGACGTCAGTGCGACAGGGGTATATAAGATGCAGCCGATGCCATTTTCTCCAGTCTTTCTTGCCACGCGGTGCCCGAAGCAGAAGCAGTTCGCAAGTGCCGGTCGGCTGACTCCTGAGATTTTCATTCCGAATCCAGAACCGAAGTCTTCTACAAAGCTAAGTACTCTGTTGGGGAAACTTTTTCTTGCCTCAGACCGATGTCAGTAAAAGTTAATAACTGGATTCTTGTGGGAAGCAAATACCTCATAAGGATTTCCACTCCTATTGTATTCCATGCCTAGGCCCAGACCACGACGTCACTGTTTGTCAGTTTTGTGCTAGGTTTAACAAACGCACTATTAAACGTCGGTTTGATTTTGCCCGACATTATTTTGGTAGAAAATTCAATTACACCATGCCGTCGGAACTTCCGATGACCGGATTACATAAAAAGCGCAAAGACAAGGACAGGCATCTGAGGCACAAAACTGACGATGAGGCCTCTTCTAGGCCGGTCACCGGTTCTCCGGTTTTCAGCGAGGCACCTACGCAGCCCCTGACGACCGTATCCACAGAACCACAGACCGCCTCTGACTCCCATGTGGAGCTGACTAGGCCTTCGGATGCTCTTTGTTTTCAGCCTACTGAAACTAACCCTACTGAGGGAACCGAAGTAGCTGAGCAATCCACAGCTTCAGAGGGTGTCTTCAGACCTACCCAGTTAACCATTAAACCCTCTGCTAAGTCTAAGGCCCCATTAAAAACAAAGAAACAGATACAGCATTTTCCAGGACAGGTTTCCATGCCTAAGAAACAAATGCTCAAAATGGCCGAAGACCTAATCACCCTGATCGGGGGGGGTCCCATCCCCCTCCTGATAAAAGGCTCAGACAGGATGCAGATTACGAATCTTCCGACCAGGTGTCCATTTCTTCAGATTCATCCTCAGACCTAGGATATTCCTTACCCCTTTATGAGGATTCAGATGCTGAGGAATCCATTCCATCAGCCTCTCCACCTGAGGACTACTCCTTTGGGGAGACCTTACATACCATGAGGGAGCATTTCCATTGGGAAGGCCAGGATTACTCAGAATCCAAGAAAAGGCTCCAAGACTTCCTTTTGTTGCCTCAACACAGACCCCTTGCTATTCCGCCAGTGTTAGATATTGTGGATGATGTGTACACTGAATCCAGCTTAAACCCTGACTCTTTACCTCCAGCCCCATTTAAACCTGATAGATATTACAGAGTCCCTGACTCTCACAAATTTCTGTATAAAAGCCCTGTTGCTGACCCTGAAACTTTTCCTCAGGGACCCAAAGGGATTAAGGCCTCATCAGCAAAAAACCCAGTTCCCTCTGACAGAGATTCCAGAGCATTAGACAGATGGGGAAAGAAAGTATATACATCTGCAACTTTAGCAATGAGAGCCTTAAATTGCCAGTTTCACATGCTAAAATATCAGCAATTTTTGATGTCTCAGTTGAAACAAAAGATGCTTCCAGATTCAGATCCTCCTAATTTTAAAGAAATGCAGGATTTATTGCATGCAACTGAACAAGTGGGAAAACATACTTTGCAATGTGGGTTTGATTCCTTAGAGGCCTCCTGTAGAGCAGCAGTTACAGGCTCTGTCATTAGAAGGCATGCTTGGTTAAAGGAACATACATTACCAGATCATGTTAAGGCAAAATTATTGGACGCACCTTTGCAGCGTGATGTGTTGTTTGGAGTTAAGGCAGAGGAGGTATTAAAGAAGATGGAGGATAAGGCAAAATCCATGCAAACGGTGAAGGATTTCTTACAGGTTCAGCCTCCTCGTTTTAGCAGAAATTGGCCAACAAAGAATTGGTCCTTTCCAATCACAGACAGACCTCAAAGAGGCAGATACAGACGTCCAAGAGGTAGAGGTCATGCACAAGGTCCTTACAGGCCTCGACAATGGGGTACACCAGGCCAGAAGGAAGGGGAAGACAGGCCACAACCTTATAAAAAGAAGCCTCAATGACTTCCCACTACAGCTGCCAAACAGTTCTCTCTTGGCAGCCCCGTTAGGAGGAAAACTGGCACTTTTCTAACAAAATTAGCTTTGCATCACCAAAGACAAATGGGTTCTCAACATTGTATCTCAAGGTTACAGGTTCCAATTTCACACTTTGCCAAGGTTAAAAGGAATGCCAAATCTGCCACCAAATCAATGGGCAGAGGCTCAAAAACAAATTACAGCACTCATGAACATGAGAGGTATTCAAAAGGTACCACCACAGGACAAAGACAAGGATTTTATTCAAGACTCTTTCTGGTTCCCAGAAAGGACAAAGCCTGGAGACCCATTCTGGATCTTTCTTCTTTAAACACTTACCTGGATGTTCTGAAATTCAAAATGTTGACACTACAGCAGCTTCTTCCCATGCTGGGCAAGAAAGCTTGGCTCGTGACTTTGGACCTCAAGGAGGCATACCTGCATGTCCCTGTCAGACAAAACTGCAGAAGATACCTCAGATTTCTAGCTGGTTCAATGCACTATCAATTCTCTGCACTGCCCTTTGGCTTATCTACTGCACCCAGGGTCTTCACAAAGTGCCTGGCACCAGTAATTGCATTTTGCAGACAAAAAGGAATTCAAATTTATCCATACTTGGATGACTGCCTGATTCAAGCAGAGAGCAAGGACATTCTTCTAAAGCATCTGGCGTTCGTAAAAAAGTTATTAAGTTGCCTGGGGTACACAGTAAATGAAATAAAATCAAAACTAGTGCCATCACAACAGATAATATTCCTGGGTGCAGCTTGAACACAACGGTCCAGATGGCTTATCTCACACCAGACAAGCAAGGACAACTGACTCAATACTTTCAATTGATGGCAACAAAGACCCAACTCCCTGCAAGAATAATTCTGCAGGCCTTGGGCTACATGGCATCTTACATACTACTAATTTCATATGCCAGACTGCATATGAGGAAACTACAATGGTACCTAAAGAGTGTATGGTCTCAACACTGTCAAAGTTTGGAAACAGTTACACCACTAATTCCTTGCCTTCAACAGGAGTTTCGCTGGTGGGCTCAAGCTTGTCACCTTAACAAGGGACAGCCTTTTACTCAAACCACAGCCAGGCAAACACTGACAACAGATGCATCGGATTACGCCTGGGGAGCACACGTGGCAGGAAAATGTATTCAGGGCGAGTGGCCCACAGAGCAAAGGCATCTTCACATCAATCAAAAAGAGATGCTAGCTGTACAAAATGCACTTATAGCTTTCAAGGACCTGCTGCAGCCAGGACAACTACTACTAAAGACAGACAACACCACAGTTATGTGGTACATAAACAAGCAAGGGGGTACGCATTCCTACCCCCTCTGCAGACAAGCCATGACCTTGTGGAACACAGCTCTAGACTACCAAGTTCATCTGCAAGCACAATTCCTGCCAGGAAAGAAAAACACACTGGCAGACGACCTAAGCAGAAACATCATGGATCCCCATGAATGGGAATTAAATCCACAAGTATTCAGAATGATAACACAAAAATGGTGGAGCCCAGACATAGATCTGTTAGCATCCCCAAAGAACTGCCAGCTACAGAAATTCTGCACAAGGAGTTACCATCCACAAGCATGGAAAGTGGATGCCCTCTCATTCAGCTGGAAAAACCTACAAGTATACACTTTCCCTGCTTTACCTCTCCTTCCAAAGGTACTCATAAAAGCCAGGCAAGAAGAGCCAAAGATGATCCTGATTGCACCAGACTGGCCACGCCAGCACTGGTACCCAATCTTAAAGAACTTAGCACAAGAACCACCCTGGATTTTGCCTCAAATCCCACATTTGCTGACACAGCACAACAATCAGATACTTCACAGCTAGCTAAAGACCTTAAACCTAGCTGCATGGAAAATACCTTAGTCAAGCAAGCAATGCCTCTCTCCAAAGCTGTTATGGATGTCATTCTGGAGGCCAGAAGGCCTAGCACCAGGAAGCCTACTCGGATAAATAGAAAAGATTCTGTGCCTGGAACCAGGCACACAGCCTTGACCCTCTTGTCCCAAACATTCCTCAGATACTTCAATATTTAACTGAGATGCTGGACAAGGGCCTCTCCTACTCATCAATCAAGATCCACGCCTCAGCCATTTCTGCTCATTACAACACGGATCCACCAATTTTTTCTAATCCTTTGCTCAAACAGTACCTCAGAGGGGCTAAAAACATAAGACCGCCCCGTAGAGCACCTACCCCAACTTGGGACCTCAACTTTGTTTTGGAAAAATTAACTTTACCTCCTTTTGAGCCAGCTAACACAGCAGAATTAAAATACATATCTTGGAAAACTGCTCTGCTACTGGCAATAACATCAGCACGAAGAGTTTCAGAATTACAGGCACTAATGGCAGTGGAACCTTTCCTCATTTTCCACCAGGACAGGGTGTCTTTAAGAACTAACCCTACATTTATGCCAAAGGTGGTATCAAGTGTGGCTCTAAACCAAACTATTCATTTGCCAACTTTCTATCCAAAACCACAGAACAAGGGGGAGAAACTACTGCATTCTTTGGACATTCAAAGGCAGTTACGCTTCTACTTGGACAAAACCAAAGCTTTCAGAAAATCTGAGCAATTATTGGTAGCATATGCTGCAGGAGCACAGGGCAAAGCCATCTCAAAACAGACTATTTCAAAATGGATAGGACATTGCATACATTTCTGCTTTTCTCACCATGGGAAACCTTTACCTAGCAGCATTAGATCTCACTCCACCAAGGCAACAGCCACTTCAACTGCCTACCTCAAAGGAGTACCTACCAAGGATATTTTGGAAGCAGCAACATGGAGTTCTGTGCATACCTTCACCAAGCATTACCATTTGCCTTTATACTCCAAATCCAGAGCTGGCTTCGCCACTGCTGTGCTGCAGGGCCTTATAGCTACCCCTAATGCCTTATAGAACCAGCCTCCAGCCTCCCTACCTCAGCTTTGGGATTCCACCCAAGTGTAATGACTGCAGCAGTGTAACACGATGAACATAGTACAGTTTTCTACCTACCATAAATGTAGATGTTCGAGTGTAAACACTGCTGCAGTCCAGGTTACCCTCCCTCCTTCCCCTCTTACTTGCTGGTACGTACCTATGCCTTCTACCCTTTACTACCTATGGGGAGTATTTGCTGGTAACTGAAAGTTGTTGTTTGCTTTTCTTATGTATGTTTTATTAGCAATTTGAATTGCCTACCTATTTGGGGGCACCTGACATTTTGGGGCAAGGAAAACTGAAGAAAATGGCGTCGGCTGCATCTTATATACCCCTGTCGCACTGATGTCAGGGAGGATGCGACAGCAACCGATGCCAGACCAAGAATTTGGAACTCAGGCCGACTGGGGAACCACCTGACGGCAGGATAACCCAAGTGTAATGACTGCAGCAGTGTTTACACTCGAACATCTACATTTATGGTAGGTACAAAACTGTACTTTTCATTCTCTGCAGAGAAACATCAACAGGTTAAAACTAGCCCATGAAGCAAGGCTTGATTTTGATAACATAGCATGTTTTTGCTAGCTAATTGAACTATGGCAAGACAAACAATCAACAAGTGGAATGTCCTATTTGAGGGGTCCTTCAAAAGGTGTTCTGTCTTTGTGAGTTCAGGAACTGAATTCACTCATACTAACAGCATTTATGAATTATGAAGTCTTTAACTTTGTCAGGATGGTAGAAAGCCAAAATGTTGGCTTACCCCTGATGTCTGCACATTAATCTCTTTTAAAGTTGGTGTCTATAGAGTGTAAAAATATTTGAACTCTGAAGAAAAATATGACTGAATTCTCAAGTAAGTGTAACAAGTTAAACAGTGTCTACAGACAAAAAAATATATACATTATTCTGCTGTATACAGAGAAATCAAGAGGAAAGAGAAATCTGTGAAACTGAATCAGTATTAAAATGTAAATTTTCTGCTAAACATAATTTGAATGAGAATGTTGGAAGACACTTAACATTTCTGTTTATATGAAACATAAGTTCTGGCTATGCAAAAATGCATGTAGTCAATATGCTGCTTGTTTCTTGGATGGAATGGGAAGGGAAGTGTGTGCTTTTATGAGATTAGGCTCAGCTGAGACAATATTATAGAAAAATATGTGACAATAAATGGTAAAACAGCTATGAAGGACTATGTAATAGAAAAACATAGAATGTAAGTTAAGTACAATAAAATATCATTGTTATTGTGACACAATCTGATTTATTGGTTTGGAATATAACTGAGCTTTTTTAAACACCTTTATTGCATTATCACTTGTGACATAGCCAAACTTACATTTATATAAAAGCAATCAAACCACGTTAACAAGTTTACATTTACAAGTATTATACATCACATTCATTGTTGTATATCATATAACCAAAACAACATTATATAAATTGTTGAATGACTGTCTTCTTTTAAACTTCATTCCTCCTCCAAACCATGTTTCTGCATGAATTGTTTCAAAAATTTCCATTTCCTAAACAATAAATATCTATATTAAATCATCACTTATGACATCGGCAATCATACATTTACATATATGAAAACAAACCATATTGATATATGTTTACTTGACAACATTGTACATCATTTGTAATCTATCCAGTCATCCTGCCTTCTTTTAATCCTCATTCCTCTTCCAAAACATTATTCTGTATGTATTGTTCCTGCAATTCCCATTTTTTCTAAGTAATTTGCTCCTACCCTTTTCTACAGATCTCATTTCCAGTTGTTTTATCTTTGTTACTATATTCACTACTTCTATTACAGTTGGTTTAGACTTTGATTTCCATTTTCTAGTAATTGCTTTTTTTGGCAGCCACCATAATTAGACTCAGCAAGGCCTTACTACATCTAGGTAATTTCCATTCTGTATCATAGCTCAAAAAAAAATCATTTCCTTAGTTATACTAATTCGCTCATCTAGTATTTCTGATACAGTAGTCTGCATGGAGTTTTTAAAGTTTGCCATTTCATTACACTCCCAAAAATATGTTCCCAATTATCTCTTTCTTCCCCATCACACCTCCACCATTTGCCATCTACCTGAGGAAAATTTTTTTGAAATCTACTTGGGGTATAAAAACACCTATGTACACACTTCCAAGCAAAGATCCTAAATCTTCTAAACTTTTTCGTATATATGGGAGTATACATGTATCCCCCATTGTTTCCTTGTAAATTACTTATCCAATCTCTTCTCCTAATCCTTTCTAACTTCCTCTGATTGATTTGTATAATTATCATGCAATATTTTTTTATGCCCTACTAATTTATCCCAGCATTGGTGTTTCACTTAGGATCCCCCTGTTTCTTTCTCTTTGCCTATACACTGATATCAGTTCGTGATGGGGGAAGGCAATCTCTAGCTGCAGTCCAAATAAATTTTTGTCCTCTTCCCATTCTATTAACTTTCCCTCTCTAATTATTTGCTCCCAATACCTTGGTTCCATTGCTAGTTTTCTCTAGTAAATTCCAGCCCCCTCTTGCCTACTGTCTGTATCCCTAATTGCAGGCATCCCTATCAGCAGAATCTCCTTTGTCCATTCCCTTGTTGGTTTAGTTCTTAGAATACTTTCTGCTACTTTATGAATATAATATTCTGTATGAAAAAAGTAAATCCGCAGTCCAGGAACAAGGAATAAATCACAGCTTTTAGCGTATAAATCATTTAATCGCTGCTTTCATCAAAGACTTCATCAGAAATAAAACAAAGACATTTCTACTTATATATCACAGTCAATTAAACAATTTGCCTCATTAATTAATCATATAAAATTCACTTGAACTCATTTGTAAATACATCTACTGAATCACATATATACTTAAAAAGTAAATACATTGTTACAAAAACACCTACCATTTAAAAGAAATGTGTTTGTAAAAAAGTGGGGGTGTAACAAAATATCCACTAAAAGGTTACTACTCTAAGTCTCCCTTCTTTTTAACATATATTCTACGATACTTTAAAAAAACATTTAATATTTATTGCATCATTTAACCCAGGTTTCTGGTCTGCCCTTAAATGGATTTGCCATCTAGTTTCTCTCTTTTCTAAAACATTTTTAAAATCACCCCCTCTCAAATCTGTTCTACCTTTTTCCAAAACTGTAAATAAAAACTTGCTGAAGCCACAACAGTCTTGACTATGCTTATATAAAGCATTTTTGTTGTCACACTTTTTTATACTATATACATGTTCCCTAATTCTGGTATTAAGGTGTCTGGTGGTCATGCCAACATAAAAATGTTGGCATGTGTTGCATATAGCCGCATAAACTACTCCTTGTGTCTTACAATTAAATACACCTGGCACCCCACTGGTGTAGTGGAGATGTGGAAACTCTACATATGGTCCTTCTGAAATATATCTGCACATGTTGCAATCCTGACATTTGTACATACCATTCGGTTTACTAATAAAAGGAATTACGAAGGATCTAATGTCTCTACCTTTTTCAAACAAGGCCTTCAAATTGTAATCTTTTCTATATACAAACCTATGTTTATCTCCTATGGCTTTTGTTAGTTCTTGATTCCCTAATGTTGTCTACTGTCATTTGCATATCAAAACTTAATTGTGCTCATCCAAGATCTTTGTTGTTGGTCATTTGGAACTCAGAACACCTTGTCTTAACTAAAATAGGTGGATAAAAAATATCCCTCTTTTCCCATACTTTCTTAGCTTCATCTCTCAAAAAACTTTCATCATACCCTCTATGAAGGAACAGATTTATGACAAATTCAAATTCTGTTTCCAGTAGGTGATCCTCACTGGTCATCCTACTGGCTCTAATGAACTGTCCTTTTGATATGTTATTTTTAACAAATTTTGGGTATAAACTCGAGGAATGTAAATAACTATTCCTGAATGTTTATTTCCTAAATATTCTGCTTGTAAATTTCTTATTCAAGTCATCCCATTCAAGACTGATGTCTAAATAATTTACATATCCACCTATACATTTAACAAATTTTAAAAAAATCAGATGCTTCATTTTATTCACTAACAAACAATTCAACTATAGTGACATTTCCTTCTATAATAAAAACTAAATCATCTATGAACCTTTTGTAATACAAAATAATATATTTTATAATGAATGATTTTAACACAGCATGTTCCCACCATCCCATGACGATGTTAGCAAAAGAGAGGGCGACAGGAGTACCCATCGCTACCCCTCTTATTTGTCTGTAATATTGTCCATTAAACAAAAAATAATGGTTGTCTAGAAGTACATTAAGCAGTTCACAATAAAAATTAATACTAGAACTGGATATATTAGTACTATGGTTCAAATATGTGATTCAATAGATGTATTTACAAATGAGTTCAAGTGAATTTTATATGATAATTAATTAATGAGGCAAATTGTTTAATTGACTGTGATATATAAGTAGAAATGTCTTAGTTTGTTTTATTTCTGATGAAGTCTTTGACGAAAGTGGCGATTAAGGGATTTATACGCTAAAAGCTGTGATTTATTCCTTGTTCCTGGACTGTGGTTTTACTTTTTTAGTGAAGTGGTTGCACCTTATTGTTACTTACTACTTAATATTCTATGTAACTATTGCTATTCTCCTTAAGGATCTTCACCCAGAATTCCAGTCTTTCCTTGTTTCTTGTGTCCCCCCCCCATTTTGTCATCATCCTTTTCCACTTGAATTATAGCTTTCTGCTTGTGCTATGTATAACAGCCTTAACTGTGTAGCTCTGAAATACACATTCAAATCAGGTAATCCCAAACCACCTTGTTCTATTGTAAGGAACAGCTTATCCCACTTGCCACCCCCCCCCCCAGATAAAATCCTTCAACTCTTTTTTATTTGCTATCCACAACTTCTCCTCTGGTTGATAACAAATATGCCTGACCTGTGTATAAAAGTAAAGGGACTAAAAACATTTTAACTGCTTGTATCTTGCTATTTATATCCATTAAACAGACCTTCCAGTTTCTTGTTTTTGTATTATTTTTTTGTTTAGTCTCTTCCCACATATCCTTAGCTGCCATAACAGAATCCTTTTTAATCTATACTCCTAAATACTTCATTTTATCATGTCCCCATAAATATAAGTATTACTGTATCAATTTATGTGTGGGTGCATAGTTTACAGCTATTGCCTTTGTTTTATCTGCATTGATTTTGCATCCAGAAAAGACTTGAAACTGTCCAAAAATATTCTACAACACTGAAATGTCCTTTTCTGGTTCTATCTGGTATAAAATAATATCATCTGCAAATAAAGCCAGCTTTTCTTGACTACCATACCAATTATATGTTTTAATTTCTAAGTACCTTATTTACTTTGCTAATGGTTCTAAATATATCAAAATAACAAAGGGAAAGAGGACACCCCTGTCTGGGTCCTCTGCTCAAACAGAATTTTTGATATAGGAACACACCCACTTTAATTTTCACTTTCAATCCCTCATCTAGCCTCCAAATCAACCTTTTAATTTTATCAGGGAATGCAAGTACTTCAATTGCCCTACTCAATAAAATCCCAGCTTACTTTGTTGAATGCTTTCTCTACATTAAGACCCATCAACAATGGTGATATTTTCTTACATTCTGCTTCCCTCTGAATCATGGTTGTTCTATTATGTTGTCAGATGTTTGCCTCCCCTCCACAAAACCACACTGAGCCATATTTATCAATTTTTGTATCATCTTTGCCATTCTTTTAGCCATTATAGACATAAACACTTTATAATCATTGTTTAAAATTGAAATGGGCCTATGTGAACCTGGGTCTGATGGGTCTTTACCATCATAATGTATTATAGCAACCACAGCTTCCTTCCAGGATGTTGGTGCTTCTCCTATTAAATACTGCTAAACAAAACCTTCAAGACCTTTGTCATTTTCTTCCCTCCTAGCTTCCAAACTTCCACAGGAATACCATCTGTTCCTGGGGACTTTTCTATAGATTGATTATACAGCACCATTTTATCTCATATTCTCCTATTCTAACTGTTAGTAATTGAGCCTCATTTAACTCTAAACTTGGCATATTTAATTTTTTCATAAATAGTTCCATTTGTACCTTTTTTGATTTCCATATTTCTCTGCTTTATGCAGATTTACCTAAAATTTTTGAAATATTTCAAGTACCTCTACAGGATCTCTGGTTATCTTCCTTGTTATAGGCTCCCTAATCTTGGCGATAAGCCTTTCTACTTTCGGTTGTCTGAGTCATTGTGCTGAAAGTTTTTGTGCTCTGGAGTTATTATTAAAGAACAGTTGCTTAACAGTAGTCTTTCTGAACTCATGCATATTATCAAGGTAATCAATTATTTTCTGTTTAGCAGTCTGCAATTGCTCCTTTTCTTGTTCTGTGAGATTCCCCACTCTGCAATACTTTAACATTAGTTAATCCCTCTAAATAATTCTTCTTACTTCTTAACCATATCTCTTTTTCTTTTATTTCCATTCTATTTTTAAACTTCATTTAAAATTTTATCCCACTACCTAGCTAGCTATATTTTAGAAGTTTCTATCATCGCTAATATCTCCCGAATAATTTCCACTACCCATTCCTTAAATTCCTCTCTTTTTAACAGATAGGTGGGGAAGCGCCAGTGTGTCATTTTTATTTCATTACCTTGCATTTTTATTTTAGTTATTATTATCACGTGAGCTGACAATTTCACAATAGTTATTGGATGTGTATCAAAACTTTCAATTAAACGCACATGTTCATGTGAAATATAATTTCTGTCTAACCTAGTCCAGTTCTTTTATTGTGTGGAATATGTAAATTCCTCCAAACTCCTACTACTGAATTCAAATCTTCCATGCCAAATATTTTTAAAAATTTCTTCAAAAATCTCTCCTCTTTTGTTATATTTTCCTTTCTGAGCCTCCCAGATACATTCTCACTGCTGCAAATCGAAGTCCAGTCACCACCTGTAAGCAATATTCTCTGCTGAAAGCTGATTATTTCTCCCAGAATTTTCCTAAGCTCCATTATATCAGTTTTAGGTTGAATATAAATACATGCCAGTGCAATCCTCCTCCCTTGCCAGTGGGGGTTGTGCCTTTAACTTGGAAAGAAGCAGTAATGGTACTTAACACCAAAGAAGGAAAAGATCCCCTTGATCCAGGGTCATGCAGACCCATTTTGATTCTGAACCATGACAGCAAAGTGTTTATGATGATTTGGGAAAAAGAATGACAAAAGATATTGCTGAGAATAACAGACATGGATCAGTGAGGGCTTATAAAGGTAAGCAAACATTTGACAATATTAATAGAACTATTATGATTCAAAAGGATGCTTTGGACAACAATAATAATATAATAATGTTAATAGGTTTAGATACTGAAAACGTTTTGACAGAGTGTGTTGGGAATTTATGAAGAGATCCCTTGAAACATTTGAGCTTCCACAAACATAAACAACATTAATATTAAATATCCACACAAGAGCTGAAGCGAGGATAAGCATTTAGTCTTACAACAGGACCTGTAACAGGGTTGTTAACTTTCATGTTTTACTCTTTGTTTTATATGTACAGCCATTAGCCAGGTACTTAAGGCAATTAAGCATAACTGGATATAATGGGGAAATATTAATGAGAAAATAGCCCTTTTTGCAGACGATATAATACAATATGTTATTAATATAGAGCACGATATAAAACTTATAGTTGATAAAATGAAGTACTTAACAGCATAGTAGGGTATAAAGTAAACAAAGCAAACACAAGGGCTATCATAATAAGTTATGCCCCAACAAATTACTTAGTATAGTACTTCCCCTTTTGTATGGTCATGACACAATGACCTATCTAAAAATGCTATGGTTGGTTACCTGTAAGGGCCATGGCAGCCAGTCACTTCTCTGATTAGAAGTATCACTGTGGAACCCTTTTCTTTTGCGCAGTTCTAGTTACTGGTGCCACGTTAGCTTCCATGGTGAAGCAAAGGTATTCTTCATGTCCAGCTGCTACAGAGCAAAGTTGCTTGCTACACAATTTTCCAGCAGGTTAGGTTTGTCAAAGAAAGAAAGAAGCCTGGAGACAATTCATTCTGGATCAGTCCTTTATTCAGTGCAGTTAGGCAGATATCGGCTATTCAGTGGATATTTGGCTTACAATGAGATATGGGATGTTGAGCAGGCAGCTAAAGAACTGTGGGATGAAGTTACTCAAAAGATTATAAATGAGTTAAGACTAAAGAAACGGTTATTTATGGAAACTGATAATAAGATACAAACAGTTAAAATGTTTTTAGTTCTGCTGATTCTTTATGAAGGTCAGGCTAATATGTACAAACCGAGATCAAATATGGAAGTATATGAAAAAGGAAATGAAGGTGTTTAATTAGGACAACAAGTGAAACAAACTGCAATTGAAAAAAACTAATACTGACAAAAGAACAGGTGGTTGGGACTTCCAGATTTGGAGGCATACTATAAGGATACACACGACTTAGATTAATATATTTCATTCAGGATATGGAATATATGCCAAAATGGAAGCACATGAAATGCACAGTATCCAGTGAGGTAATGACATGACCACATCTGGACATTTGGGCAGATCAAGGAAAATTAAATAAAAAACATTATTTACAACCTTATATACATAAAATTATTGAAAAAGAAAGAGGTAGAAGGGAATATGACAAGCATTTAGAGAACAAAGAACTAAGATTTTGAAAACAGATAATAAAAGAAGATGAGGTAATAAAATGGGAGGAAGCTAGACATTTTTTTTAATACTGAACTCAGATCAACGTGGATATACAGGTCTAATATTAGAGTTCAATTAAGATATGAAGAGGCTGGATTGTACAGAAACAGCTAGCCAGAACGGAAACAGCTGACTAGAAAAAAGTAATACAGAGACTATATAAGGCAATATTAGATTTGAAAAGACAATAGGGTATAAAGGTAAAAAATAACATGGAGTGAACATTTAAATAAATATATTGCAAATGATTAATGAATAGGAAATATGTATTAATCCAAGATATGCAACTAACTGAAGAAAATTTTGAATTTTGCATGGAAATGTGTGTGCAAGTATTTCTGTACACCTATAATTCTTGAAAAAATGCTCCAACAGACAAGGTGCATGTGCTGGATTTGTAATGATTCATAAATAGGTTCTTGGGGAGATATATTTAGTGAATGCATTGAGTTTCTTTATTATAAAATGATATGAATAATATGCTGCATTTTATACTTGGAAAATAATTTATACTCCATATAGAGATGTTATGTTGAGTTGGCATAAAATAACATGTACTATCTTTAGTATTGATAGTGGCTAGGGAAGCTATAACATAAACCTAAAAAACCTAAGAAAGCTATAACTAAAAAGAGAAAATCAAACAACTCATTACTGTCTTTAGTGCTGACAGCAGGTAAGAAAGCTATAACTAAAAACAGAAAATCAGATACATTCATTTAATACTTGGCTACCTTCTCACCAATACAACAGGCATACACCTTTCTACTCCTTGTTTCTTTTCATCTTACATAGTACTTCACCTGTTTAAAACAATACATCTGACCTAATTTCTCAATATGAATGCATAATCTCATTAACCAGTCTACCAATCATTCTAAGTAGCTGTTCATATATTACTAATACTGCAACACATTAGTACACACAGCAACTAGACATAAAAAAACACCTCATTTCTCTCAATAGAAATAAACTTCATGCTGCATTAATACATGAGAAAAATTGACTTACATTCGTTGCAAACAATTTATTATATAAACATTTTTGCTGCAAAGCTCCTCAAAAACTGACAAAATGATTTCTGACACATTCCTTATTGAGACAACTCAAACTCTCTAGGTAAGGTTAATGATCCTCTTTCTAAACTTTTCTGCTCTATTATAAAACTACAAGGAACCACAACAAAGCCAGAAACACAGCTCCATAGTCCAAATGTTTTAATGATTGAGCACTTTCTTAACAAACTTCATCAGAATCACACCTGATATAGTGACTACACTAATTTATAAACTCTGTCAATTTAGTTCACCAATCACATCTCATTAAAAGTTCATCCTAAATTATGTTAAAAGCTGTTACATACAACATAATTAATATGTTACATACAAATTCAACTCCTACATAAAATAAAAATAATAATAAAAATAAACAGACATCACAAAGTATTTTAAGATTAAACTTTATAAGACTTAAGCTTAAGGACACTGGCAATTGAGACATGGTCATTTAAACCTGGCGGGGGGGGGGGGTGGCATTTAACCTTAATTGCCAACAAAGTTCTTTTTCTTTAATTTTATCTGCCCAAGGTCCACCCCGCATATCCTTAAGGACAAGTTCTAGACCAAAAAATAAAAAATAATGTTCAGGATGTTGCCCTAAATGTCTTACTAAGGCATTAACAGAGTCCTTCTTCCTTATATCTGAAACATGTTAATAAATTCTATCTTTAAATTTTCTTTGGGTTTTACCCCCATAGAAACCACTACATATTTGACAAAGGGTATATATACTAGCCCCTGAGAATTGCAGGTACAGTGGAATTTTGGTCTGATAACCATCTGATTTACAGCTATTTCCTCACCTACTATGATATACTTACAATAGTTACAGAAACCACATTTATACGTACCTGCTTTTTTTGTGCTACAAGGAAACTTAATATTTTCCCTGCTACATTCCATATAATTCTTAATGGTATGTCCCCGTGTGAATACAAACTGAGGTTGAGGGCCAACTTTCTGAGTAATATCATTAAAGCAAGAAAAAATAGCTCAATTTTTAGTCACAATGTCCTTAATCATCCTTGCCTCAAGACAATAATTGGTGATAAAGGACTTGTAATGATTGTCCCTTACAATCATCCGTTCACCAGGCATTTCACACACTGATGTAAAAGTAGATCCAATAAGCGGTACTATATATCCATTTTCTCTTCTAGTAATAATTTTCCATTGTCTCACATTCCTTTAAGAGTGTGTCTCTGTTTGCCACCATATGCGCTAAATGGATGAATTGTCCCTTAACTACCCCCTCTTCTGATGCATGGGGTGGCAGCTATCAAAATGCAAAAGACTGTTACAGTATGTAGGCTTCCTATAACTGGAGCTGACCAAATTTCCCATAGAAAGATTTTTACTTAACAGGACATCCAAATAATTGATGGAATCACGATTAAATGTATGGTTGAACTTAAAAAATGTAGTGGTATTATTTAAATAATCTATGAAGGATCCTATCTCATCTTCACCCAATTCCCAAATAAAAAAAACAGATCATCTAAATAGCAAAGATATATCTGCCATGGCAGTCTAGGGAACTTTTCAAATAAAAACTTTCTCTCCCATTGTAATGTACGTTTTATTACAATGGGAGAGGAAGTTTTTATTTGAAAAGTTCCCTAGACTGCCATGGCAGATATACAGTTGCTCTTGTTAGAAAAGGGACTTTCTTTTATGCCATCCAAGTCTTCAGATTTCTGTGATGTACTCGATTTGACGTGTTTTACAAGAAATGTTTTGCTTAAGCTGATGTTCCCTGCCAACACTATAAGGGAAGTTTTTAAAAAAATGAGTACATTTGTACCTTCATTGCATCTGATGCTGGATGCATTTATAAGGGTCTGTGAATCTGGCCTTGCAGCTGTTTTTGATAACACAGCTAGGAATAAGCAGAAGTTATATAATTTGAACAAGGAAAAGTATTTAGCTTTAAAAGAAATACAAGATATGAATGGTGTGGTCGTCCACCAAGCAGACAAGGGCGGGGCTATCATTCTTATGGACAGTGACTTTTACTCAAATAGTATGATTGCCCTATTATCTGATATTGATACATATTCTGTGATTAGTAAAAAGGACATAGATGGCATTATTTGTAATGCACACAATGAGTTAATATGATTGTGTCATGAGTAGGTATATTACACAAGAGCTTTATGAATATTTAAGGGTTGATTCATCCTTGGTGCCTGTTCTATGTGGACTTCTGAAGATACATAAATATCCCACCCTTCCACCAATAAGACAAATTGTTTCTAGAAGAGGCTAGTTGACAGAGAGTTTTTATCAATTTATGTAAAAAAGATGATTAGGCCCATGCTTGACAAGTCACAAACTGTGGTAAAAGATACTAAACATTTTCTGCAGTCTTTATATAGATGTATAGATGTTCTTGTGAGCTCTCCACAATTGATGATGTTCTTTTAGTTACCCTAGATATCAGATCATTGTTTACAGTTATCCCGAATGCTATAGGGTTAGAATTTGTCAGGGATTTCCTTTTAAACAATACTGATTATTCCTTAGGGAAGATCAATCTAGTTTGTCTGTTTATTGAATTGATTTTAAATAACAATGTGTTTTTATTTGAAGATAAATATTAGATACAGAAGCTAGGGGTGACTATGGGTACTTCCTGTGCCAACAGTTATGTGAGTTTAGTATTGGTGCATTGACAGAGTACCCAGGTACTTGTGGGGAATGATTTTTTATAAACACGCCAAATTTTATCAATGTTTGGTTGATAATGGGTTTTTGGCATCTATATTACAAGATCGAATGCTTAGGTGATCGAACACCTAAACATCAAACTTGTAATATCGAACTCAAAAACATCAAACGACACAGTAAAACACATCGGTCGGCCATGGGAAAAAAAAAAATAACTTTACACCCAAACTAAGTGGGGGGCTTTACCCCCACACCCCCGACGTGGGGGGTTGTGCCCCCCACACCCTCCTAACTAAATATACCAACTCCGAGATTGCTCTGCAGTAGACAAAATGGCAAAATCCAGCAAATGGCCAAGGAAAATCTTTCTCTGCGTTAAATCGGCCATTCACTGTTTTTTGCTTTTGATATTACAAGTTCTATGTTTAGGTGTTCGATCACCTAATCATTCCATCTTGTAATATAGACCCTTTTTTTGTTATGGACTGGCACGCAAGCTGAATTAATGAATTTTGTTCAGATTCTTAATTCTTCTACAACCTTCTTGTTTTTTACTATGAGGCAATCTATGCATGAAATAGAGTTTCTAGATGTGTGTATCCATAAAACATCAGATGGCCACCATGCATCAAGTTTGTATAGGACACTATGTAGAAAAAATCAGGTTTTACATAGGAAAAGCATGTACCTAAGATGTATGTATGTATATATATATATATATATATATATATATAGAGAGAGAGAGAGAGAGAGAGAAACATAGTTAAAGGCCAAGGGGTGTGGATATCTATCTTATTTGTGATTATACTGATTTTGATCAACAACTGTCTAATTTTAGAACAGATTTGAAATTAAGGGGCTATACCAATTCTGAGATGATTGCATCCCTGACTAGTAACAGCAAAGACAGACATGGAAGAGGGAGATTGTATTTTTCAGCACTCATTCCATCTATGGTAAATAATAATTTGGTTAAGTCTGACCCACCTAAGATATAGGTCCCTCTGTTTTATTCTTCTGATGCAAATATCATATGTGATATCTTTAGAAAGAACTGGCACATATTAATGGCCGATGAGCATATCAAGGAACTAGTTGGGGCGAACCAAAGTTTATTTTTAAAAATAAAAAAATCACTAAAGCATTTGCTTTGTTATAAGAATAATACCAGCTCTTATGTTAGATGGATGTCACAATGGGCAGGTACTCATGCCTGTAGATCTTGTAATTTTTGCAGTTATATAGATGTCAATGCTGATAAGTTTATACATCCTACAACAGGGAGAGTCTATAAGTTTTCTTTTTGTGCAGACTGTCTAATGAGGGATCTTGTTTATTTAGCTATGTACACTAAATGTCCTTGTTTTTATGTGGGAAAGACAAATTGTTCATTGAAAGAGCACATTCATGAACATGTATATGATACTAAGATTTTAAATGAGAATAGTGCCCTAGCAAAACATATGATGTTTGATTCAACACATACTTTTGTTTTTCTTGTTTTGCAAGTTTCCTTGTATAACCTCAGGTTGGGTGATTTTATCAACAGGACAGAAAAGAATGAACTGAGGTGGATCATTTGGTTAAGGGCAGATAAGGGGTATGGCTTAAATGAATGTGTACCAATCAAACCACACCTTAAATCACACCACCTTTTCCGATGATTGGCTTAGGTACATTGCTTCACATTGTATGTGTTTCATTCAGTTGTTTTTAGTTTTGTCATGTGATATGTTATTATTTTTGTGAGTGGATGTTTCCTTTTATGAATTAGACTGTTATCTTAATGTATTTTGTAAAGATCTAAGGAAGCACCATTTTATGGTGTGAAAGCACTTAGTTATAAAATATTTATTAAAAACATTTCTCGTTTTAGCTATATTGTTGCCATGTTTGTGTCCTCTACGTAGTCTGTTGAATTCCATTATTGTTTTTTGAACATGAGGATGCTTGTTTCCACTTTTGTAGTTGCGTTTCTGTTTGAACATTTGAACATATCATTTTCTATGACTTTCAGCATTTTTTCTTATTTTTCAAGCCTATTTGCTTACAGAAAGCACTTGTTTGCAGTTTAAGCCAAGGGCATTGATTGAGACATTTACTGTTGTAAAAATAAGACATAATATCTTCATTTTACATATAATACAGTCAGTGCACTCTTACATTCCACCCCCTCCCAACAGCTCAAGACCACAGCATATTAACATTAAACTTGCTTTTACCTGGCCTTTCTCTCTTGTTATACTGTTAAACCTATATTTCTTATGGCAAAAATGTACTTATTTACTTTAATATCTTTAACACAGAAAATAGTCAATGAAAAGATCCCCCATTTAAAATACCCTTGACTACACACTATACAAAACTGTGTTACGATATATAAGTACATTATATCATGGAATGTTTTATACAATACTAATAAGAACAAAAATTGTTTTACTTACAGTTACTTTTCCTCCATTTTAATATCATTCTAAACATTAATGAAAGAAAACAGGGTATATGCTTTACAGTCCACCCACTTTTAACAAAGTCAATGTGATGGCCGTGCCCTGGCCCAGCAATCAAGGAGCCTCAATCCTCACCACTAACACCAGGGTTTCATATAAGAGGAAAGGATAACAAATACACACAGTAAAGTACAGTTTCCCTTAAGTGCACACAGAGATCACAGTCAGTATGGGACTGGTTGCTCCCCAATAAGACTCCCCACTGGCACACCTACAGGGTCCAGATCTCAGCCTAGCTGGTAAGCTAACCTCCAGTACCCTCTCTGTCCCACCAGTGCTTCGTGTCCCTGTCCAGGTAGCTGACACACCACACACACTTTGAGATAAGTATTTATACAACTTCACAGACACTCCTGGGAAAGGCTGACAAAGATTCTCCAGCTATGCCCCTTTACCCAGACTATACGGTAGTAATTACTGCCACCACCAGCTAATACTTATCAGCTACCCAAAGGCCCTTAAAAGGGTGTCCAATTATTACTGTGCAATATTATTAGCCAATTGGTAAATGTGACTAAGCAATCAAGGCTTATTAGAGTGGCATTGTACAATAAACTCTATAAATATGCAATGTACTCTAGAGCTTACTTATGTCTACACAAACCAGCCACAGGTAAAAGGTTTTTAAAATATTTAATAATAAATAATTAAAACACAAGACAGTACTAGTACACCACGGTGATATCTAAGAGTTCAGAGATCACACAGAAATGTAAAGCAATACAGTAGGAAAGCTCTGATATAACAGAAAAACACTTAAGTCTAATCTTTATAGGCCTAGCTATTTCTACAAGAAAACATACTTCTAAGATTCTACTTACATAAAGAGAGCATAAGGCAGTGCTGAGTTGGATATCAAGATCAAAATGCTTACAGTCTCTCTCTGAACAATAGTTTTTAAACTCACTAACAAACATCTCTGCTGGGCCCTCCCAGATTACATCATTTTGACACTTAGGTTTTCCCAGCATGCACATTACATCATTTTGACACTTAGTCTGGAGTTCCCAGGCCAAAAGGCTACATTATTTAACAATCTAACACCTGCTCTGTCAACTACAACAATAAAAGACATTTCACATGTACACTCTAGTAATTATTCCTTAAGTTAAGACAATAGAAAGAATGCATTCAGTTAGCCTCTTCGGCACCACTGTCTGGATCAAAAGGGTATACAAGACATAATTTTAACTTCAAAAGAACAGATGAAATGCTTGGCTTAGTTTTCCTTACAGCAGATGTCAATGTTGCTACAATCTTGAAGTTCACATTGTCCAGTGTTTTCTTTCATTTAATAAACAAGGCTGTATTTTACATTTAAATTTACAAATAGTAGAATTATGTATCAAATTCTATTTGACTAGGCTGGTAGCCTTCGCCCATCTTCCCCCAATCGTCACCCCCCCCCCGAGAACTCAAGCTAGTTTTTCAAGTGACCCTTGATAAACACCACTTGAGAGGGTTAGGTCTATCTGGGTGTACCTCACCCCATTCCCTGTCTTGAGAGCCCATCTGCATTGGCATTGCTATTCCCACTGTGGTGCTGCACTGACATATCATATGTTTGCAACCCCAGGCTCCATCTTAGCAACTTGGCATTTTGCTGACTGGCTGTGTTTAACCATGTTAGAGGGTTGTGATCTGTCATAACAGTGAATTTCCTTCCATACAGATAAGGCTGAAGTTTTTGCAGTGCCCACACTATGGCTAGACATTCCTTTTCTACGGCTGCATAGCATTCCTCCCTGAGTTGGAGTCTATGACTGAGATAAACCACTGGATGCTCTTCCCCCTCTGAAGAAATCTGGCTAAGTACAGCCCCCACCCCATGGTTCAAAGCATCCACTTGCACAACAAATTCTTTGCTGTAATCTGGACTGGCTAACACAGGGGGTCCTCCCAAAGCTTCTTTAAGCTTCTGAAATGTCTGCTCACATGCTGGGGTCCACACTACCTTATCTGGCCTGTTCTTCCTTGTCAGGTCCATGAGGGGAGCAGCTGTGGTACTATAACTGGGGACGAACTTTCTGTAGTACACTACTGTCCCTAAGAATGCCCTCACATGCTTTTTGGTAACTGGTGCAGGCCATGCCTGAATAGCTTCCACTTTGGCAGGTTCTGGCCTTATCTTACCACTCCCCACCCTATGTCTTAGGTAGGAGACCTCTGCCATACCCACCTGACATTTGCTCGGCTTAATGGTCAACCCTGCCCTCTGTAGTCTGCACAGCACCTCCATGACATGCTGAAGGTGCTCTGGTCAGGAATGGCTGTAGATGGCAATATCATCCAGATAAGCAAGGGCAGACTCTCCTGCTCTGGCTAGGATATTATCCACCAGCCACTGGAAAGTCACTGCAGCATTTTTCATCCCAAAAGGCATCATTGTGAACTCATACAAGTCAAAAGGAGTCGCAAAGGCTGACTTCTCTCTAGCACTGGGAGTCAAGGGCACCTGCCAGTAACCCTTGGTAAGATCAATGGTTGTAAGATACTTAGCCCCACCCAGCTGCTCTAGGGCCACATCTGTCCTAGGCATAGGGTAAGCATCTGACTCTGTGTGACTATTTAATTTCCTGTAATTCACACAGAACCTGGTGCTGTCATCCTTCTTTGCCACCAACACCACTGGGGAGGCCCAGGGACTGTTGGACTTTTGAATCGCCCCTAGTTCCAACATTTCATGTACCTCCTCCCTCAGAGTCTATTTGACTCTCTCAGGCACCATAAAAGGGGCCTGCCTAATAGGCCTTTGGGGTCCTGTATCCACCTGGTGCTGCACCAGATGGGTGCTCCCTGGTTTCCCAGTGAACATGTCCCCAAATTCCTGCAACTTTGCCTGGATTTCTCGAACCTGGGAAGGGGATAGCTGCTGGGACATTGCTACCCCTTCCACTGAGGTGTCAGCTCGAGCCTCACTGAGGAGATCAGTCCCCAGATCTCCCTCAGACTCCTCCTGCAATCCACTGCAAATGCTCAGCACAAGGGCCTCCCTATCATGGTAAGGTTTCATCATGTTAACATGGTACAATTTGTGCCCCTGCTGTCTGCCTAGCACTTCCACTATGTAGTTAACATCACTTACCTTTCTTACCACCTTGTAGGGTCCCTCCCAAACTGCTTGCAGATTGTTGTGTCTGACAGGAATGAGAACCATTACATGCTGTCCCACAACATACTTTCTAGCTCGAACATTCCTGTCATACCACACCTTTTTCTGTTGTTGGGCTTCTGCCAGCTTCTCCTGGGCCAAGCCCATGAGTTCCCTGAGCCTTGTCCTGAGGTTTAGGACATATGCCACAACAGACTCCTTGTGAGACTCACACTCACCTTCCCACTCATCTCGAATTAAATCTAGAGGACCCCTCACCCTATGCCCATGCAGCAACTCAAAGGGTGAAAAACCTGTGGATTCCTGGGGAACTTCTCTGTAAGCAAAGAACAGATGGGGCAAATATTTGTCCCACTCCCTCTTAAACTGATCTGCAAATGCTCATAGCATGGACTTGATTGTAGAGTTTAACCTCTCAACAAGACCATTAGTCTGGGGATGGTAGGGGGTGGTCTTCATGTGCTTCACCCCACATGAATTCCACAGACAAGCCAGCAGGTCTGACATGAAACTGGTACCTCAGTCAGTCAGTATTTCTTTTGGGAAACCTACCCTGCTTTAAATCTCTAACAAAGCATCTGCCACCTTCTCTGCCTCAATGGAGGACAAAGCCACTGCCTCAGGGTATCGTGTAGCATAATCCACTACCAGTAGGATATATCTTTTTCCTGTGGAACTTGGGGTACTCAGAGGACCCACAATATCCATAGCTACCCTCTGAAATGGCTCTTCAATCACAGGCAAAGGCATCAAAGGAGCTCTCACCTTGTCACCTGCCTTGCCTACCTTTTGGCACTGCTCACAGGTCCTACAGTACCCTGTTACATCTCTGGAAATTCCAGGCCAATAGAAGTTCTGCATAATATGCCTCTTTGTACGTTTTATGCCCATATGACCTGCAAAGGGAATATCATGGGCTATGGCTAGAAGCACCAGACTGTAGGCTCTAGGCACTACCAACTGCTGTACTCTCTCACCTTCTAGCCCTTCCTCAGGGGTCCACTCTCTGTATAGTAACCAATTGTCCCAGTATACAGATTCCCCCTTTCCTTGAGAATCAGGTGCCACCCTAGCTACCTGCCTCAGGCCTTGCAATGTAGGGTCTGAGAGCTGAGCCTGTCTCAGCTCTCTCCTTGTACCCTTCCCAGCTCCCCTTCCACTGGAAATCTGGCATCCTCTGACAGTGGTGCCTCACTGTCAGCCTGGGTACTACTACTCACTGCTACCTTTGCAGTTACCCTGTCCAAGGGAACATCAGTACCCACAAGCAGCTGTGGCTCACCTTCAGTCTCACTGCTACAGCGTAGCTCACTCCCTGAAGTAACCACCTCACCAGTCCTGGCTGCAAGTATACAGTCTGTCTGAGTCTCCCCCAGGCTACCAGACCCACATGCTTGTCTCCAAGCCTCACTGCGTGTAACTGCATAAGTACATAGTACTGCCTCATCCAAATCCTTCCCTCTCAGGACATCTACAGGGTGGTATTTCCATACCCCTGTTGTCTCAAGACAACCTACTATTGGCATTTTGTCTTTCCCGCTTACTGGCTCCCTCACCTTTGGTTTCCCACCTTGCCTCCATGGACACCTGTATGCCACATGGCCCCACTGTTTGCATTCAAAACATTTAACCCTAGCTCCTGGATGTGTACCTGGACTAGTGACTTCCCCTGCTACTGGCAGATTCTGTTGGGGCAGTCTGTGCTGCCCACCATGAGTTCCTTTAGACCCATGAGCAGTACTGGGGGTCCCCTTCCTCTGCAAGGCTGCCCTGCTTGCCAGGTAGAGGTCTCCCTTCTTCCCCAACTCATCTAAAGTAGCACATTGTCTATCAGCTAACCAGATTCTCATGTTCTCAGGCAAAGTGCTAAGGGCTTGTTCCCTCACCAAAAGGTCTGCCAGCCCTTCAAAAGTGGTGACCTGACACCCACTCACACAGCTATGAAAATAAGTGCTCAGTTCAGCAACATATTCACATACATTTTCATCTGCCTTGTGTCTATGCTCACAAAACGTTTTTCTATACATTTCAGGTGTTAGCTTAAAACATTCTAAAAGACATTTTTTACAGCAGTACAATCAAAACAGAGTCAGGCATTTGTGATATACATGTTACAGCTTTCCCATGGAGTAAGGGGGTCAGGAACCATATCCAGAACCTTTGGTCAACACTATACTGTTTGCATACCCTCTCAAACATATGAATGAAACTATCAAAATTATCCCCTCTTTAAATTGTGGAAGAAATTTACTGACCTGCTGTGCTTCTGAGGTCCAGTTACTCCCTTCCCCATTACCTCCATGACTCTGGCGAAGAGTCAGCATTTCCCTCTCATGCTTCCTCTGATGCTCCTTTTCTTCGGCTTCTGTCTCCAAATGCTTGTCCTCCAACTCAAGTCTCTTTAGCTCCAGCTGGATTTGTAAGTCCACTGCAGAAAGGATGAGCTGTCCATTCTCTGAGGATATTGTATCTCCACTGCCAGTCTGATTGTCCTTCGCAGAAAGGTTGAGCTGCCAATTTTCCGAGGATATTGTATCTCCACTGCCAGTCTGATTGTCCTCCTGGATGCTGTTTTCTGATGCAGCTGTAACCAAGGCTGCAATCAGGTCTGCCTTAGTCAGGTTTCCATGCACCAGTCCCCTAGCCTGGCACATATCCACCAGCTGGCTCCTTGTCAGCTTTACATACTCCTCTGCTGACATGCTGCCTGCTCACCCTGACTAACTAAACTAACAAAAGAAATAAAACAATTGTGATCTGAACTCTGAGTATTCACTGCATGGCTGTTTTAGAGTCCAAAACACTTTCAAAGATCACTGTACATAAGCTAAAGGATTCACTCTACCCACACCACTACAAGCCAATTAGTATGTGAAGTGGATCCCACCACTGCAAACCACAATTGAGGATATCTTATCCCAACCACTGCCACCACAATGAAGTGGATCCCACCACTGCCAACCACAATGAGGATATCTTATCCCAACCACTGCCACCACAATGTGATGGCTGTGCCCTGGCCCAGCAATCAAGGAGCCTCAATCCTCACCACTAACACCAGGGAGGGCATCTCATATAAGAGGAAAGGATAACAAATACACACAGTAAAGTACAATTTCCCTTAAGTCCACACAGAGATCACAGTCAGTATGGGGCTGGTTGCTCCCTTGCACCCCAGGTCCCCAATAAGACTCCACACTGGCACAGCTATAGGGTCCAGATCCCAGCCTAGTTGGCAAGCTAACCTACAGTACCATCTCTGTCTCACCACTGCTTCGTGTCCCTTCCCAGGTTTCTGACACACCATACATACTTATACAACTTCACAGACACTCCTGGGAAAGGCTGACACAGATTGTCCAGCTGTGCCCCTTTACCCAGACTATACGGTAGTAATTACTGCCACCATCAGCTAATACTTATCAGCTACCCAAAGGCCTTTAAAAGGGTGTCCAATTATTACTGTGCAATATTATCATCCAATTGGTAAATGTGACTAAGCAATCAAGGCTTATTAGAGTGGCCTTGTACAATAAACTCTATAAATATACAATGTACTCTAGAGCTTACTTATCTCTACACAAACCAGCCACAGGTAAAAGGTTTTTAAAATATTTAATAATAAATTATTAAAACACAAGACAATACTACTACACCACAGTAATATCTAAGAATTCAGAGATCACACAGAAACTTAAAACAATACAGTAGGAAAGTTCTAATATAACAGAAAAACACTTAAGTCTAATCTATATAGGCCTAGCTATTTCTACAAGAAAACATACTTCTAAGATACTACTTGTATAAAGAGAGCATAAGGCAGTGCTGAAAGTTGGATATCAAGATCAAAATGTGTACAGTCTCTCTCTGAACAATAGTTTTTAAACTCACTAACAAACATCTCTGCTGGGCCCTCCCAGATTACATCATTTTGACACTTAGTCTGGAGATCCCAGGCCAAAAGGCTACATTATTTAACAATCTAACACCTGCTCAGGAAACTACAACAATAAAAGACATTTCACATGTACACTCTAGTAATTATTCCTTAAGTTAAGACAATAGAAAGAATGTGTTCAGTTAGCCTCTTCGGCACCACTATCTAGATCAAAAGGGTATACAAGACATAATTTTAACTTCAAAAGAACAGATGAAATGCTTGGCTTAGTTTTCCTTACAGCAGTTGGCAATGTTGCTAAAATCTTGAAGTTCACATTTTCCAGTGTTTCCTTTCATTTAAGAAACAAGGCTGTATTTTACATTTATATTTAAAAATGATAGAATTATGTATCAAATTCTATTTGACTAGGCTGGCAGCCTTCGCCCATCTTCCCCCAATCTTCACAGTCAACAAAAGTACAATCTTTTTCAGGCACTTTTTCTTGCAAAGCCATATTTCATGAGTGTGACTTTATAGTTTTCCATTTATTCACTAATTTCAGTATTGCTGGTCTTCTGCCTATTCATCTCTATCTCCTACACCAGACTCTGGTCCACATCCAAGGTACTCCTGATTTTTCTAGTCGAGCCCTATGCTTTTTTTCTGTATCTCAAGCATTTTCCATTGGAACACTGGAATCACTAGCAAAGTCTTTTTATGAACTTTACTGTCAGAATGAAAAGCAGAGTCCCCTTTTGCTTGCTGACTCACTTTTTGCTGGATAACCTTTTTTTCCTCCATAATCTGTTCTGTATCAAAAATGTTATTGATCTCCCAGGAAAAAAATACTCTAAACACAGCCGGATACAGCAGCTAGAATCAAACACCAGCCTCTCAACACTCCCTGATTGCTGGGATAAATTTGCTTCTCTTCTGCTTAATGTACAATGAATGATCATTTTCTGTATGTATTCTGTGTCCAATATTTAATACTTTGCCCTTCAGGCATATTTCTTTCAAGATTAATTATTTTCTGCTGGTATGATTGTATCTTTAATAGCAAAGGTCTTGGCTGCTTTCTCATGGCCAGGTTTGGAGCATACACTTGATGTGCCCTTTCAATTAACAAATCCTTCTATGAAACATTAGTCCAGTAGCTTAGTTGAGCTTTCATAAAATGAATACAACCTGTTCCTCCGAGTTTCTCTGGTACAGCAGGAAATCAGGTTTTCTTTATGTGCTCTCTCTTCTAACTCTAGTGTTTTTAAACAGCTCTTTTTGAGAAGCTTTATATTCAACCAATTTTTCTTCATTCCAGTTTTTGATTTTTACAGTCTTATCAATTCATCTGAACAGCTAGTTAAAGCTTCTTCTATTTTTCTAGGCTTTTATTTGAGTTGATGTATTTCTTCAGTGTTTCATTTAATCATCTCTGAGTACAACTGATTTATTTTTCCCCTAAATTACTGGAAGACATCTCCTGAACTAAAGCTGAAGCTCGAACCACTTTTACTGAACAGCTGCAGAATCATTCCCATACAGTGTATTCGCTTCACATTTTCTGGTTGATCTGCTTTCAGGTTTTCCAAATGTTTTCTTTACTGACATCCAGGCAGTGTACTTATTAGCCAGTTACTGAATTTTACCCCCAACATAATTTCAATGGAACTCCTTTCTCTCGATAAATCAGGGTCAAAATAACAACTTACACCATGCTTGGAGATTGCATAGTAGTATGTTACATTGAAAATGTTATAATAAAGTATTTGCACAACTCAGAATAAAAACAGAAAAGTGTCCTTAAAAGAAATTAAGACTGTTATCATGGTGTGAGAAAGACAAAAAGCTCTAGATATAGAGCTTCAGCTGAAATGCAGTTTTGCAATGGTTGTGAAAACATTTCTGAAGTTAAAATTTTCCAAGAAAAAAGATACTTTACTAGAAAGGCTCACCCAGACTCTGCTACACTTTGCTGTGAAGGAAAGGTTAGTTTGCTTTTTATTTTTTGTATTTTGTATTACTTTATTGCCTTTTTATATTTTGAATACTGTGATTTGTTTTCTTTACCTTCTGTTTTACTTGTATTCTGCTTTTAACTGCATATTAAATCTTCAAAAGAGACCACAGCTCTGAATCTTGTGAGTCAGGCAGAAATCAGAACTGATCAATTAAGGACTCATACATAAGATAGAAGAGGTCACTTAAGGTTAATCATTTCTGAACTGAGGAGGTGGAGCTAGGAACTAAACCTTCTATTTATGGGGTAAAATAAAACATTTCAGAGCTTTACTAGAAAGGCTCACCTAGACTCTGCTACACTTTGCTGTGAAGGAAAGGTTAGTTTGCTTTTGATTTGTTGTATTTTGTATTACTTTATTTCCTTTTTATATTCTGAATACTGTGATTTGTTATCTTTACCTTGTGTTTTACTTGTATTCTGCTTTTAACTGCATATTAAAACTTCAAAAAAGACCACAGCTCTGTCGCTTGTGAGTCAGGCAGAATTTTTCCCCACCCTCCCACTGCTGTGTTCTTAAATACCACTGTCTTTCTAGTTGCCTGCCTCTTATGTTAATTTGACCATACATCTCATTTCCTCTCTGCTTTCACTGGCTTGTGTGAGTAAGCACAAAATTATCATTTTGTGAAATCACTCCCCTTCAACTATTTAAATTTATTGGTCATCCTACTGTATTCCATAGTACCAGAATACAAAAGTGACCACCCCTTTCAATCTATCTTGCTGTTTTAAAAATAGTGACTCTCCACTAAAACTTAACTTTTTAGACAGGCAAAACTTAAGTTATCTACTTTCACATCTAACTTCTCTAATGCACACTGTGGTGTTTAGGATAAACCATTTTTTTTTCATCTTACCTTTAAGCATCCCTGTGACTAGCACTTGCTCTAATACCTGCTGGAAAGCACTAGGAAGCCTTGAACTCCTACAAGCACTCAACTTTCCTTCTTAATAAGGAGAAATTAATCGTAGGCACTAAACAACCTATAATTGCAAAGTACCTTGCTAAGGTAAGGGAAAACAGCTCCTGTACTTTACAAAAAAGCACCAAACCAGGCATGTCCAAGGGTCAGCTTCTGGTGATTTTTCCTGTCCACCTGGTGAATCTGGGCATACTGGGACAATGCAGCAATTGCCTCATGTACACAGACAACCGTCTCCTCCTACCACCCAACAGTACAACCTGTGGGAGATGCACTTACATAGCCAAACTGGAAGCAAAGCTCTCTCCACCCAAGATTGTGCTAGACAGTCAAGAGGAGAAGGCTAACACCTGCACTACACCTCATGTGACACATAGCCCTTCTAAACCCATACCACAAACACCCACACATAGCAACACTAAATCCACATATGCAGAGTCCCTTAACTGTAACCTGCCCAAGCAACAAGGACCTCTGAAGCTGAAACGCAAACACCAATCACAACCAAAGTGTCACATAGCTCACAACACTGATGTCCTACTCACCAGGCTGAACAAGGAGAAAATTACAGTCAGCTGCCTGTCAAGTTCCAGGATCCACCACATAATGCATGCACTCAAGTCACTCCACAACAAGTACAAATATGACTCTGTCATTGTCCATGTTGGAGTGAATGACTTGAGATGTACCTCCCTGGACTACATGAAAAGGGACATGGAAGAGCTCTCGGATCATGTGGCCCAGGCAGGTATGACCCTAGCCCTGAGTAGCATGCTACCTTCGCACAGAATGATACCACAATCTTCTTCTTCTTTCAGCTTTTTCCCAGTTAGGGGCCGCCACAGAGGATCACCTGTCTGCTCACAATTGGCAGTAGAGTTTTACATTGTCAAGTTGCCAGCCCGGCACCCAACCTTCCACAGAAGGCACATACATGCGCGCACTCACACCTAGGGCCAGTTTAGAGTGCCCAAACCATCAACAGCATGTCTTTGGGATGTGGGAGAAAACCAGAGCACCTGGTGGAAACCCACATGACACAGAATGATACCACAGTATAAGGACAAAATGATTGACTTTAACAATTGGCTAAGTTTCTGGTGTCATTCAAAGTGGTTCCAGTATCTGTCTGCCTGGGACAACATGATTGACAGACCACGATGCTTTGCCAGAGATGGTCTGCACCTGTCGCCCCTGGGATTCATGTTACTGGCTAAGGCTCTTGCCACCCCTATAGTGCCTTTTTTAGGCAAAGTTCAAAGGACAAAACCACCACTGTAACAGGTACAAGCATGCAAAATCTGAAGGTAATGCTACTCAGTGCTAAAAGTCTAAACCTCAAAATGCACTCTCTCAAGGCACTCCTAAAAATGGAGAAAATCTATATCTGTGCAGTAACTGAGACCTGGTTCAAGGCTCCAGAGAGCACCCCTGCAATACCAGTCTACAACTCCTACCACACTTTTTGGCCACCAAACCAGGACTAAAACACTAAAGGTGGAGGAGTGTCCATATTCACCAAGGATATTCACACCACCAGGCTAGTTGCCCAACACAATGTGTCTGAAATTCTTCAGGTGCAACTAACACAAGGTAAGACTCCAATCCAAATTGTAGCTTGCTACAGATCCCTCACCATGCCCTAAGATTCTCACTACACCTTTCTAAACATACTGGAAAATATTAAGATACAACCAAACACCCTAATACTGGGTGATTTCAACTACCCTGCCATTAACTGGGAAAACTACTCATGTACCAACACCTTTGCCCAATGGTTCTTGGAATTCATAAATTCCAATGCCCTGGATCAACTAATCCATAGTCCAACCAGGGGCTCCAATATCCTAGACCTGGTCATTACCAACATGGGAAATCGATGCTCCATACCTATGGTCACCCCCTCATTGGTCAGGTATGACCATAGGCTAATCACCCTTAACATCCATATCCCACCCCCACCCCCCAGTAAGGAAACCTCCATAAAAAATTCTCCAAAGCCAACTTCATGCTACTCAAGTCAGAAGTGACAAACTTCATGATGCCCATGCAGACGGGAACTGAAAGTTTGACTGCTGAATCCTACACTAAGGCACTGTACGAGCACATCCACTCATGCATGAATCATGCCATCCCAAATAGAACCAAGATGCTCTCCTCCAAAAAAAGGAAGCCAATCTGGTGGTCCCCTGCCATAAACAAACTTTACAACAAAAGGAAGAAACTGTTGCAGAAAAGAGGAAAATCCTAGGATGCAAAAAACTCTCTTACCAGCCTCAGTAAGAAACTGAGATCCCTCATAAAATCCCCCAAAACTAGTTACGAAAATACAATTGCCAAAGATTCCAAAGACAACCACATGGCATTCTATAACTATGTCAATAATCTAAATGGCAATGCTCAGATCTGCTCTGAGCTACAACAGAATGGCATGAAATATACTGATCCCAAGGATATTGCCAATATCCTGGCAGATCAATTCAGTGCCAACTTCACCCTCCTCTCACCCCCTAAATGAACTACAAAATGAACTGGTACCTCACCTAAGTGTCATGTTTAATCATAGCCTCACCTCAGGCTTTGTGCCCACTGAGTGATGCACAGCTACAGTTATCCCACTCCACAAGGGGGGATCCACCTTGGATCCCGGGAGCTACCACCCCATCAGTCTGATGTGCCTAATCTGCAAGGCCATGGAATGTATTATCATGGAACTTATAAACAAAGACATTGACAACCTGCAAACACTGGACCCCACCCAGTTTGGGTTTGTGAAGGGCCGATCTTGTCTCCTGAAACTGATTGACTTCTTTGACTCTGTCTCCAGAGCCATGGACGAGGGTAAGGCGGTCCACAAAGCCTATCTGGACCTCGCCAAGGCCTTTGACACCATCCTCCACTCTGGAATCATAGATAAACTTACTAAGCTGGCCATTAAGCCCTATGTCACTCGATGGGTTGCCAACTGGCTCACTGATAGAACCCACACTGTAAAAGTAGCCAACTCCAAATCCAGCTCCAGACAAGTGACAAGTGGAGTACCTCAGGGTTCAGTCCTGGGACCACTCTTGTTTGGCATCTAGTTCTCTGAAGTGCAGGCCAACACTAAGGGACTCTGGCTAACAAAGTTTGCAGATGACTGCAAACTGATAGCCATTACTGAATCCCCAAATGATGTGGATGCTCTACAAAAGGGCCTTACAGAAACAGATGCTTGGTACCAGAGCCATGGGCTCAAGCTCAATGCCAAGAAATGTATAGTTATCCCCTTTGGGAAAACACATGTATCCATGAATTACCACATAGGTGGCAGTACACTAAACACCAAAAGTGTGATAAGAGACTTAGGGACACAGGTGGACAGTGGTCTCAACTTCGATAACCACATCACCACAACAGTCAGGAAATTCTTCTATGTGGCACACCTCATCACTAAGGGCTTTTCATCCAGAAAAAAGGAGGTCATTGTCCCACTGTACTCATTCCTCATTAGACCCATTATAGAATACAATGCCCCATTTGGTATGTACCTCTCAAGACATCTGCAACAACTGGAAAGGCAGCAGAAATACCTTACTAAAAGAATCACAGGCCTAAAGCAGATGCCCTATGCTGACCGCCTAAAAAAACTCCAGCTATACTCTGTCCCATATTGTCTACTCAGAGGCAATCTCTGCTTAACATACAAGGCCATGTCAAATCCAGAGCTATTGGACATGCTACACTTAAATCTCAATCCCTCAGAGCCACATGTTCCAGGGATCTAAACCTTGTCATCACACTAAACAAAACATGCTGGAGGGATAAGTCCCTGACCCAGAGACTCCTCAGACTCTGAAATAGACTGCCCATACATGTCAAGCAGAGCGCCTCTTTGGCCCTCTTCAAAAGGAACCCTGACGATTGGATGGGAGAAAGGAAATTCACCCCGGGGATCACATCAGTTGCCCTCCTAGACAGGGGTCCAGGGAAGTAAATAGTGTGGGAAGAAATAGCCAGGGAATTGTTAGGGCTAGGCTTGTATAGGCCCTAGGGCTGATAGCCTAGTACCAACCTATGAACCTATACCAGGGAGTGTTGAAGAAATATGAACCATTTAAAGTTGCACAAATTAGGCAGCTGAAACCTTAAAATGATGTAGGCATTTAAGGAATTGTAAATGATATATGTGAGCTTACCACAGCAATCCATAAATGATAGATAGACGTAGAATGACAAGAAAAAGAAGCATTTTTAAAATTTGGAAACTACATATGGAAATTAGTATTTGTCAAATGCCATACAAAGAAAAAACAATTCAAGTACATTACAATATTTGAATCCAACAACACTACAGATTTAAAGATGAACATAGAACTCGTATATAATAAGCACCTTTTTTAAAATAAATGCATAAAATCAACAGTGGACATTAAGTTTTTTTCTGAAATATGTGCAGGTTTAGGTTGATATTAAACTGAGACAATAAAGTACAGTCATTAAGTCACTAAGATAAACAGTGCCACAAGATGGGAATAGGAAATTTAAAAGAATAACTGCTGTTGAGTTGACTTGTGCTGGGAACTTTCAGCATCTCCATATGGGGCAGTGTAACTCCATGGAAGAAGTAAGGCTGGGGCAGGTTTTCTAGATGCTCATGATTTAAACCAATATATTTTGAGACATTAAAATATACTTCCTTCCATGTGACACCACTTCTCACCAACCAACACAGGTTATATAGAATAAGAAAAATCTATACAACGATGCATCCCCATAAGTATGCTAGCTTCTGAGTTTTTCACTAGATAAGGTCAAGAGGCATTCACACTAATGGAACAAGCTGTAAAAATAAATAAATAAATGAAGGCATTCCTAGGAGAAGGGCAATGTCTAAAAGAAACAAGTACATGGATTACTGATAGAATTCAGAAGCTATAATAAGGCATTTGAGCTGATGTAATCTTTAGATGGTTAAAAGATGTATCGGTGACAATAGCCACTTCATCCTTGATTGACTGTTCCTTACTGAGGAAAAAAAAGTAGGTCATATACTGAAATAGTCAGTACTTATTTTCCAAGTACTAAGAAAGGGGAAGAGCAAGAAGTTATGGAACTCCTGATAGTAACCCAAAGTGTTAGGTCCTCTGTCCTGCCTGGCATAAGCCATCACTGCTTTCCTGCTATCCATTTAAGGATTTCCCCCAAGTAGTTTCCAGGACTTGAAACACTGCACTCAGTGATAAAATACAGAGTGGGATATCATCTCAGCAGCAGAGATAGTTCAGCCCACATCTCTACACAGTGTCTCTTAAGGGTAGCTTGTATATTGTAATCAAAGAAAGTACCAAAACACACCGCTTCAGTATCATATGAGGTAGGCAGCATAAACTCAAAAAATTAAAATCAAAGATCATCACCTGAAGACTGCATGTGAGACAGAATGTAAACCACCACAGTACTGTTGAAGAGAGTAAAAGATAGTTCTCAATAAGATTTCGCTTCATAAATCATAATATCATGGTTCACTGTCTCCAAAATGATCAAAGGCACATAATGTGGCAATACCTTTGATTCTTCACCATCAAATTTTGCACTGTTTCAGCATCTAAAGCCTGCCTGAAATGGTACCAATAAATATGGGTTGATATGTAACTGAACTCGGCCCAGTTTTTACTATAGTGCTTACATTTCAGTAGGAAGTACACAGATTTACAAGTTATATCAATAAAGGTAAGCTTGAAGTACACTTATTCTTTCAAGAATGACAGCTTGTATATATGGCTAAGAACTTGGTGCCACTATTCTTTAAAATCTGTAGGAAATGTTAACATTCTGTGAGGAATGTACTGTCTGAAAAACAAAAGGAGCAAGGATAGAAAGGCATAACATTATCAATGCAGAAGGCATTAGATAAAGGCATAGATGTTAGGATGCAACCCAGAAACAATTTCATGACCTCTTAACTAAGTCTGAAAGTCTTTCAGAGTTCCAGTCAAGGGATTCACTATCAAATACACCGGAAACCACTGAGTCTAATCAAAAAACTCCGCTCTCTTCACCCTAGAGAATGCTGACTTCTGTGCAGTCAATGAGACATAGTTTAAAGCCACTGAGCACACACCAACAGTGCAAGGTTACAATGCCTTCCACACATTTAGACCAGCTACTTCATAGGCAGGGACTAAAGGTGGAGGTGTCTCTGTTTACATAAAAAATAAATACACTTCAAGGCTGGTCAAACAGGACAATCCACTTCAGCTGCTCCATGTTCAAATCACCATAGGCAAAATCCAATACCATTTCCTTGCAAGCTATAGGTCCCCCTCTATGACCCAGGAAACCCATGCAATGTATTTAAACTTATTAGAAACACTAAACATACAACCCAATACCATATCCATGGGTGACTTTAATTACCCCACTATTAACTGGGAATCCTATATTGCATCAAACGTACAAGCACAGAGATTCCTAGATTTTGTAAACATAAACTCCCTGGACCAGATAGTCAATATACCAGGCAGGTGTGCAATCATACTGGATTTGGTCCTTACTAATATGGAAGAGTGCTGCACACCCCCTACTGTAATGTCTTCCCTGGTAAGATCAGACCACAAAATGGTCTCCTTTGAAGTAAAAATAAAACATGGAGCTTCAGCTAAACCTGGAATATTCAGCAACTACTCTGAGGCTAACCTCCTGCTATTAAGTGATAACCTGAAAAAGTTTCATTCCCCCATAAACCCTGAGAACACTGCTACCTATGCACAACTATTCACAGAAACCCTGTATAAGCATGTTAATAGCTGCATAGAGGCAGCTGTACCCACCAGGAAGAAGTACACAACTAACTCAAAAAACAAGCCACCCTGGTTGAATCCCAAAAGCAATAGGCTGTACAACAGAAGGAAGAAAATAATGGCAAAAATTAGGAGGTGCAGCACTTAGCAGGATAAAAGCACTCTCGTCAAACCAGACAAACTCAGAGGACAAATAAAGTCTACCAAAGCCAAATTTGAGGTACGTTTGGCCTCCCAGGCCAAGGACAACCATAAAGCATTTTTTAGTATGTCCACAACCTCAAAGCCATTACACAATTGTGTGCAGAGCTCATTGAAAATGGAGCCACTTATACTGAACCAGAAGATATAGCAAAACTCCTGGCTGATAAATTCAACTCCAATGTTACCCCTCTCTCTCTCTCTCAACCTTCCCTCAGGAAATACCATCAAATATAACTCTTCCTACTATCACTAGGGAACAGGTCCTTAATGCTCTCTCTAAGACCAAGAACACTGCATCAATGGGCCCAGACAATATCCCAAGATGCCTTCTAAATAGCATGAAACATGACATATCAGGGCCTCTGGAATTACTATTTGACTGTAGCCTCCAAACAGACTTCATGCCTCATGAATGGAGAATATTTACAGTCATCCATTTACAGACCCATGAGACTCACTAGTCTTATATGTAAAGCCACAGAAAGAATTGTCATGGAAATGATCAACAGAGGTATAGTAAACCTCCAGACATTGGACCCAACCCAGTTTGGTTTAATCAAGGGCAGATCATGCCTATTCAACCTGGTGGACTTCTTTGAGAAGGTATCTAAAGCAATGGATGAAGGAAAAATGGTTCATGCTGCCTACCTGACCTGGCCTAGGCATCTGATACAATACTTCACTCAGGCATTGCTGACAAACTCAAGAGGTTAGGTACAAACTCGTATGTCACCCGGTGGATAGCCAACTGGCTCACAGACAGGACCCAGGAAGTTAGAATTGTTGAATCCACCTCTACAAAGAGGCCAGTCAAAAGTGGAGTCCCTCAGGGATCGTTCCTTGGACCACTCCTTTTAGGCATTTACTTCTCTGAACTCAAGGCCAATGTCAGTGGTCTCTAGCTGACTAAATTTGCAGATGATTGCAAATTAGAAGCTGCCACTGAATCCCCACACTGGAATAAATGTTCTCCAGAAGGGGCTGACTCAAACAACTGGTGTCAGACCCATGGACTAAAACTAAATGCTAAGAAATGCACAATAGTATCCTTTGGGAAGTCATCCACCCCTGGTAACTATCATATTGGCAACACACCCCTTAGAGTTGATCCAGTAGTCAGGGACTTAGGGACACACACAGATAGTAATCTAGCATTTGGCCATCACATGTCTACAGTAGTGAAGAAATCTTTCTGTGTTGTGCAACTTATAAACAAAGGTATGCCATCTAAGTCCAAGGAAGTCATTGTTGCAATGCATTCATCAGACCCATCACTGAGTACAATGCCCCCTTTGGTATGTACCTAACCAGACATACCCAACAAGTGGAACATTCACAGAGGTTCCTCGCTAAAAGAATACAGGGTGTAAGTAAAATGTCCTATGCAGACCGGCTCAAGGCCCTATCCCTGTATTCTGTCTCCTACAAGATTTTGAGGGGAGATCTATTTCTGGCATACAGGGCATTGTCAGATCCCACTCTGATGGACCTCCTGCATATCCATAAAACAAACAGAACCAGAATTACCTATGCTAAAAACTTAAACCTTGCCTGTGATACAAATAGGACCTGCTGGAGAGATGGGTATGTATCCCAGAGACTACTCCTTCTCTGGAACAGGTTCCCCATCCATGTGAAGCAGATTTCCTCCCTAACCCAATTCAAGTGCAACTTGGACAATTGGATGGGGAACAGGAAATTCATCCCTGGTTTGGCACCTATGTCAATAATGGACACAGGGCAACCTGTAAATGATTCATCTTCCAGGCCCTGTCTTGTAAATGTTTCATCTCCCAACCCCTGCTTACACTTATTAAGGGTATCAGAACTTGTCAGAGATTTGGGATGCATGGCTAGGCTTAAAAAGGCCCTTGTGGTCTTTACCTAGTAAACACCTATGAACCTGTCTCTAGAATGATAGCAGATTCATAGGTTGGTACTAGGCTATCGGCCTTAGGGCCTATACAAGCCTAGCCATAAAAATTCCCTGGCTTTCTTCCAAGAATATTTACTTTCCTGGTCCCCTGACTAGCAGGGTGACTGACGTGATCCCTGGGGTGAATATCCTATCTCCCATCCAATCATCAAGGTTCCTTTTGAAGAGGGCTAAAGAGACATGTATGGGCAGCACATTCCAGAGTATGGGGAGTCTCTGAGTCAGGATCCTATCCCTCCAGCATGTTTTGTTCATTGTGATGACCAGGTTTAGATCTCTGAAGCATGTGGCTCTGAGGGATTGGGATTTCTTTAAGTGTAGCATGTCCATCAGTACTAGGTTTGACATGGCCTTGTATGTTAAGCAGAGATCGTCTTTGAGTAGGCGATATGTGACAGAGTATAGCTGGCGTTTTTTTAGATGGTCAGAGTAGGGCATCTGCTTTAGGCCTGTGATTCTTTTAGTGAGGTATTTCTGTGGCCTTTCCAGTTGTCGCAGATGTCTTGTGAGGTACTTACCAAATGGGGCGTTGTACTCTATAATGGGTCTAATGAGGGATGAGTACAGTGGGACAATGACCTCCCTTTTTCTGGACGAAAAGCCCTTAGTGATGAGGTGTGCCACATAGAAGGATTTCCTGACTGTTGTGGCTATGTGGTTATCAAAGGTGAGACCACTGGCCACCTGTGTCCCTAAGTCCCTTATCACACTTTCAGTGTTTAGTGTACTGCCACCTATGTGGTAATTCATGGGTACATGTTTTTTCCTAAAGGGGATAACTATACATTTCTTGGCATTGAGCTTGAGCCCATGGCTCTGGCACCAATGATCTGTTTCTGTAAGGCCTTTTTGTAGAATATCCACATCATTTGAGGATTCAATAACGGCTCCCAGTTTGCAGTCCTCTGCGAACTTTGTTAGCCAGAGTCCCTTAGTGCTGGCCTGTACTACAGAGAAGTAGATGCCAAACAACAGAGGTCCCAGGACTTAACCTTGAGGTACTCTATTTGTATACAAAAAATATATATTGTTATATTTTCCATAGTAAAGTTGTCATAAATCATAACACAGGGCAAAATATACAGTTTATGCATGAGCTTGAAGAGCTGGTTGGGTAAAATGAGGACATATGACAACTTAATACTACATAACAAGAACTTTGACTCCTTATGGGAAATTTCAGAACTGCACATCCATTTCTACTCCTCCAGACTATGATTATTCATTACATGGGTTATTCTCTGCCATTACAATTTATTTATTTATTGATATTTGTTAACAGGGTACATGGGCTGGTCTGGGGACCATTTTCAGCCATGACCTGTGTCACAAAACAACTCTATTACTGAACACATGAAACAGATACAAAAATGTGTATCACAGTATAGATCAACCAGATAATTACAAAACAGGTACATAATCTGGATGCTTTACAGTGCAAAGTAATACATATAAAATGTATATATGAAATCGTGTTAAGTAAAAAGTCGTAACAATATTTAATTAAACTTTAGTACATTTAATACAATGTAGGTACAAACTTAATACACAATATAAAGATAATAACAATGAAAATCTTAGAGTAACAATACAAAAATAATGCTATACTTATTGCTATAGGAAAAATGTTAGTGTAACATGTTGTACATGTGTAAGAAGCAAGTGTAATGATGTTCATAATACATAATATTAAAAATCTTCAGACTAGTTTACATTATTGTACATCACCTCAACTTCCTGAGTTTCCTACCATACCAACACTTGTAATGCCTCCAGGACTGTGTAAAAAAATGAACAAAGCAAGAGCAAGGATATTTGTGGAGTCCTTTTGAGACTTTTATGTTGATTTAGATAGTCTTTATTCCAATTCGTATTACGTTTTAGATAAGATAGTGGAACAGTTGGGTAATACCTACTTATGCCAAACCTCAGACTTTCATACCTTCAGAAGTAAGGGCATAAATCTAGAAGCTCTTCAGAATACAAGTAGTGTAGTACAGAGCTAGTAGAAGATTCAGATTTTTTTCTCAAATGGGATAAATTGTTTTACAGAGTAATATAGGCTGACCATTTACAATATACCACCTCAAGAAAGGTCAACTCTTCTGTTGGGACATCCTAAATCTAAATCCTGTATTATTTCCTCTGCCCAACATATGTCTCAGAGACATCAGCACTTGACCACACTGCCCCCATTAAAGTCCAAGCCTAGAAACAGTTTTTTTCAACAGGTATTATTAATTTTCCACCCTGTATTTAAGGAACTTCGATTATCTGTTCTGAATGTTGCCATTTTTGGACTTCCTTTGTGGTGCAAGCCTTACAAATTATGACTGTGCTTCCAAATTCTGGGCAACACAACACGACAAAGGTACTTAATGCTGCATCACACAAAGAGCTCATCCATAGATCAAACTTTTACAGATTAACTTTAAAACATTTAGAATAAAAATACTCAACATTATACAATCTACATATTTAAGTGGCCTGATTCAACAGTAATTATGATGCAATGAATAAATCTTCACTTTCACACAAAATGAGACACATGATTAAAAAATTAACTTGTGCAAAAAGTAGAACTCAAACACTTGCTAATATGTGTGCATTGCTGTGGTTTAGATAATGCAATAAATGTACACTGGATTCCTATTATGTAGCAAACCATCAACAATGTGTTAATATACAAATATTGCCCAGTACAAGCATATTAAGCTGCTGTGAAGCAGAAACTGGAAAAAGAAACAACTGACCACCATTTTTTTGCACTCACTAAATGTGATTTTGCTGTTTAGTAAGCGTAATTTAAAAAAAAAAAGTAAATTTAAAAAACAGCTAGAAAACATAACTACAGTAGTAGCAGTTATAAGTACTTATCATTTTAGTTATCCCTCTCTGTGTGGTTTTAAAAAAGCTGCTTTAGTGATTTATAAAAATAAAAATACAATAATGTAATTCTGGGAGAGAGGTGCGTGTGTTTGAGTGAGAGATGGAGATCTCATACCTCTCAACTTTTTGAAGCAAGCATTCAGATTCCAAAAGGCTTTTCATCTACATGCTTACCTGAATAAGAAACATTCTACAGACCACCTGAGGGTCCAAGCCCTCCCTCCTTGCTAATATGAGAAAAGGGAAGAATATAACAATACAATGTATGGACAAATCCCTAGGAAATTCAGTCACAAAACATACTACTGATTATTTTTGGAATCGGTTGGGCTAATTTCCTGTTAAAGATACATGCAGGTCACTACAGCAATACTGTTTACCAACAGACAGCAAGACCCTCACCCAAACTGACTCAATAAAATGCTACGGCAACCATCTATGTTTTAAACTAAACTTGCATAAGGCATTCTGTATTACGATCATATTATATATCAGTTGAATTTCTGTAATTTATTTTTCATTTTAATTTTTACTAAATGAAAGGGTCATTAGCTCATAAAAGCAAGGAAGCACCTTAATATAACATTTTTAAAGATTTTTTAATCATATTTTGCTGTATTTTTTATTTTTTGTATATGTTCATTTTTATAAATATTTTCTCAGAATGATGCCTCAGATGAAAATGTCTAACAGCACTTTCAATTTGTACATCAATGTTTAGTAATACTTGGCTGTGACTTAAAATTTTACAATTCTATTACATTTCTTTCTTTCATTCATTTATTTTGGTGGCAAGAACATGGAGGATACCTGCATGTATCTGAAAAAAACAAGCTGTGGCTTCCATGCTAATTAGATGAAAGCTGGACACCTAATCTGATGAGGTGTCTCAGGCCAATCATAGTTTCCATGCTAATTAGGTGAATGCCAGACATCCAATCTAATGTGGGTTATGTTTAGATCAATCATAGCCCTTCTCCAGTTTCAAGCCCCACCCCCAATAATCCAAAATATATTTAAGTCAGCATCTCACTGGATTGTTACTGTATGAAAAGCACTCATCCATCGTTAATAATAAAGGATCTGGATTTCAACTTATAAATGGTCTCCATACTTTAGTGTGAGAAGACAAGCAGCCAGTAACATACAATTAGTATAGTACTCTTTTAGAGGCTCCAAGTGGGCTAGATCAGCAAGAAATATTGCCTTTTTTTAATCTTTTTAAGACCTGTAGTTTCCAACTGTCCTTTTCAGGGCTATTAATTTGATTTTTTAACAATAAAAAATATGAAACAATAAGGTCCAGCTTTACCAACAAACTGTAATCCTCAGCAATTTACCAGGAAATAAAATCTCTTGACCTCAAGAATATGAGGTAAATCAGACATGCTCTACAAAATCAGGGAGGGTGGTATTAATGCTTTGCACTGTATGATTTTATTTCCATTCATTTGAGGATGATGATAACAGCTGCATTCAGTAAAGAAAGTAACTAATTGTTGGGCACATGAGTGTACACAAGTGTATGCATATGTTCAAGCGTGCATGTTTGTCAGCCTGTTTCTGCCTCTATGTGTGTAGATGTGTGACTTTTTGTGAGTGTGTATGTGTTGATATTAAATACTTACATAACTTATATTTTCAATGTAAACTACTTTCTCCAACAACAGTTACATATGCTACAGTTACTTTAAAACATTAGATGCAGTAGTTTACATAAAAAAAAAAAAAAATATATATATATATATACTAACAAAAACGCAAATATGAAACAATGTAACAGGTAGTCCATTATCTAAGTGCAATAATGCCCTCCAGAATGTGTGTTATTGGGGAAATAATGCCCTTCCAGGCATGTAGAGGCACTCCACACAGGCCTCACAAAACCCCTGAGCAGGTGTAATTTCCCCAACAACACACACACACACACACTGCTTGGCATTATTGCTTGCTTGGATTATAAAAGTTTTGCGAGAAACTGAGCTGTTTTGTTCAGTAGTTATACAACTAGTAGGTTGCACAAGTTCTGTCTGGCTAGCAGCTGACTGACAGAGGCACTGGGTTGATTACCTTAGATGACAGCCCTTAGTAATAGCCGGTGTTAGGTATTATTGTTCTTCTGTCAAAGATGCAAGGGATCTGGTTACTGTCATCACTTGACAGATCACTCTTTGGTTTTATTTGAGAAGACCTCTATGGCCAGGGTGAAAAAGTAATCCAAACAAATGGAGTAGAAGGAACAGACTGACCTTAAATCTTCACCAAAGTTAGTCACTGTTCTTTTAAACATCTTTATTAAATCATATTTTAAACAATGTAGGTACACATATATTAATAGAAAACAATTCATAGTAACATTTCTCATTATCAGTTCCAACATTGCATAGCTTGATCAATTCCTATCTACCCTTAAACCTCACTCTTCCTTCTTAACATGGTTCTGCTTATATCATTCCACAATGTTACAACTGCCTCATGTACACAGACAACCCTCTCATCCACCCAACAAATTCCAACACATGTGAGAGATGCAACCATATAGCCAAACTGGAGGCTAAGCTCTCTCAACTCAGTACTGGCGTAACCAGTCAGGAGGAGAAGGAAACCACACTCACTACAATTCCAGTCTCACTTAGACCTAGCATGACAGCAAACCAAACACATAAACACACAAAAACATACTCGGAGGCTCTAAATAAAAATCTGCCTAAGCAGCAGAGACCTCCAAAGCAGACACCCAAGCAACCGCTACCCCAAAACAAAACACGTGCAACACATAGCTCACAAAGCCAGTGTGCCGAACAGTCACAGCCCTTAAGGCTAAACAACACACCTGATACACTTGTAATAGGTGACTCTATTGTCAGGCACACTGACGTCCCGCTCACCAGGCTGAACAAGGAGAAGGTCACAGTGAGCTGCCTGTCAGGCGCTAGGATCCGCCACATAACACAAGCACTCAGGTCACTCCAAGGCAAGTACAAATATGACTCAGTCATTGTCCATGCTGGTGTGAATGACCTGAGATGTACCTCCCTGGACTACATGAAAAGAGACATAGAGGAGCTCTCTGAGCATGTAGCCCAGGCCGGTATAACCCTGACCTTGAGTAGCATCTTACCCTCACCAAGAATGATGCCACAATATGAAGACAAGATGATCAATTTCAACAATTGTCTTAAGTATTGATGTCATTCAAAGGGGATCCAATGCCTGCCAGCCTGGGATGACATGCTCGACAAGCCACGATGCTTTGCTAGGGACGACTTGCACCTGTCACCCCTGGGCTTTCGGATATTGGCAAAGGCTCTTGCCACCCCCATAGTGCCTTTTTTAGGCAAGGCTCAAAAGACAAACCCACCTCCATAGGTATCACAATGGATAAGAAACTAAGAGTAATGCTACTCAACGCCAGAAGTCTAAACCTCAAGATGCACGCACTTGAAACTCTCCTTAACATGGAGAATATCGATATCTGTGCAGTAACAGAAACCTGGTTCAAGGCTCCCGAGAGCACCCCAGCACTACCAGGTTATACCTCATACCATGCTTTTCGGCCCCAAAACTTGGACCAAACCACAAAAGGAGGGGGAGTATCAATATTCGTCAAAGATACCCACACCTCCAGGTTGGTGGCACAGCACAAAGCATCAGAGACTATCCATGTGCAACTAATAGTGGGTAAAACTGCCTCCCAGTTTATAGCCTGCTACAGACCACCCTCCCAAACCCAGGAACCCCACTCAGCCTTCCTGAGAACACTGGAAAATATGAAGGTCTCTCCAAACACCATTATATTGGGCGACTTCAACTACCCAAACATAGACTGGGAGCATTACTCTAGCTCCAACACCCTAGCCCAAAGGTTCCTAGAATTTATAAACTCAAATGCTATGGAACAACTTGTTACCACTCCCACAAGAGGGGAAAACATACTGGACCTGATCATCATCAACATGGGGACTCTATGCTCCAGACCAGAAGTGTATCCCTCACTGGAAAGATCAGACCATAAACTAATCTCACTGGATATTCACATCCCGACCCCACCCCCTGCCCAGAAAACCACAGTGAAAAACTTCTCTAAAGCAAATTTCACACTCCTCAAAACCGAGGTGGAATCCTTCAAAGCCCCCGGGCCTGTGGAAAATACGGCCCACACTGCAGAATCTTTTATAAACGCATTCTATGAACACCTTCAGGAATACATGGATCATGCAATCCCAAATAAAACCAAGACCCAATCCTCCAAAGGCAGGCGTCCTGTCTGGTGGACCCCAGCCATAAACAAACTATACAACAGAAGGAGGAAGCTACTACATGATAGAGTAAAATCCCAAAAAGGGAAGGCATCTCTGATCAGTATTAGCAAAAAACTACGGGCACTCATAAAATCGTCTAAGGCCAGCTTCGAGAGAAAAACTGCACAGGACACTAAGGATAATCACAAGGCTTTCTTTAGTTATGTTAGGAACCTGGGTGGGAATTCCCAGATATGCTCAGAATTAGTCCAAAATGACAAAAAATACACCGAACCCACAGACATTGCCAACATCCTAGCTGACAGGTTCAGCGCAAACTTCTCCCACCAAAAGAGCAAATATCTATCCCAGCAGAGTGCTGCCCCCCTGACATCTCAGATGCTCAGGTAAGAGCCGCCCTCTCCAAACCAAAAAACATAGCATCAATGGGACCAGATGGTGTCCCGGGCTGTGTCCTACATGAACTCCAAGAAGAGCTAAACCCAAACATAAAACTACTGTTCAATCTCAGCCTTACTACAGGATATGTACTCAAAGAGTGGCGTACAGCAACAGTGGTCCCTCTCCACAAAGGTGGTGCCTCAACAGATCCTGGAAACTATCGCCCATAAGCCTGACTAGCTTGGTCTGCAAAGCTATGGAAAGGATCATCATGGACCTCATAAATAAAGATATTGAGGACCTACAGACACTGGATCCTACCCAGTTCAGCTTTGTTAAGGGCAGATCCTGCCTCTTAAACCTGGTCAATTTCTTTGAAACAGTCACCAAGGCCATTGGCGAGGGGAAGGTGGTCCACACAGCCTACCTGGACCTCGCAAAAGCCTTCAATACAATACCCCACTCGGGCATTATAGATAAGCTCACCAGCTTAAATATAAACCCCTATGTCACTAGATGGGTTGCAAACTGGCTCAAGGACAGAACCCACATGGTTAGAATTGCTGGAGCCATGTCAGACTCCAAACCAGTTACAAGTGGTGTCCCACAAGGCTCAGTCCTGGGACCTCTCTTGTTCGGTATATATTTCTCGGAGGTACAGGCCAACATGGAAGGACTGTGGCTGACCAAGTTCGCAGATGACTGCAAACTGGGCGCCATAATTGACTCTCCAGCCATCACAAGCATCTTCCAAAAGGGCTTCATAGAAACAGACAACTGGTGCCAGAGCCATGGCCTCAAGCTAAACGCCAAAAAATGTATAGTCATCCCCTTTGGCAAAAACAAAGTGCCCACAAATTACCACATAGGTGGTAATCCATTAGGTACGGAAGAAGTAATTAGGGACCTGGGGACCCAAGTTGATAGCAATCTCTCATTTGACAACCACGTGGCCAAAGTGGTTAGAAAAACATTTTATATAGCCCATCTAATTATGAAGGGATTCACATATAGATCAGGGGAGGTCATCGTGCCTCTTTACTCATCCCTCATCAGGCCCATAATTCAGTACAATGCCCCTTTTGGGATGTACCTTACCAGACACCTGCAGCAACTGGAAAGACCCCAAAAGTACCTCACCAAGAGGATCAAAGGGCTCAAACAGATGCCATATGCTGCCCAGTTAAAGAAACTCCAGCTCTACTCAGTGGCATACTGCCTGCTCAGAGGCGATCTGTGCCTGACGTATAAAGCCATGTCCAACCCGGAATTAATGGACATGCTGCACCTCAGAAAATCCAAATCCCATCGAGCTCTGGCTCGACAGACTTGAACCTCAGCACTGAAATAAATAGGACATGCTGGAAGGACAGATTCATAACCCAGAGGCTCCCTTCACTCTGCCTAACCTGGACTGGGATTTTATCCCAGAGTCCCTCATTGACTCTCTTCAAGAGGAATCTTGATGAGTGGATGGGAGATCATAGGTTTACGCCAGGTATCACTTCTGTGTCACTGTTAGACAGAGGCACAGTATACTAACCTCGAAAAAGGGCATAGCAAAATTAATTTAAAATGGGTGGCGAAAAACAAACACACTCTGGCTAGGCTTATAAATGCCCTAGGGGAGATAGCCTAGTATGAACCTATGAACAAATTCCATGCATTTCTATGTATTATGTTCCTTCTCTTTCCTAAATATCTGCCAGCTCTTAACACCCCCCCCAAAAAAAATCTCCCCCAGTTACAACTATCTTTTCCATTACACCTCCAGCATTTAGTATCTGCATAAGGAAAACTATCTGATGTCTGCTACGGCATAAACTAAATATGCAAATACTTTCAATAAAAAAAAAAACAAAAACTTAACCATCTGCACTTTTTACATACTTGGGAGCCTACTGATGTCCTCCCACTGTTCCACTGTAAATTGCCTTTCCATTCTGTCTTCTCAATCCTTTGTAATCTATTATTACAGATTCTTTAGTTATTATGCAATATTTTATATGCCCTACTAATTATCCCCTTTTAACAGCAGCTTCTGTTCTAGGTTCAACTAAAAACTCTACCAGAGCTGGTCTTTCACTAAGCATTCCCCTATTCCTTTCACTTTGCCAATACTCTTATCAATTCCTGGTAGGGATGGTAGTCTCTAACCTGCATTCCAAACTTCTGCTTGGCCTAATCCAACTCTATGACTTTTCCTTCCCTTATTATTTGCACCCAGTACCAAGGTCCCATTCAAATTTATGCCACTACATTCCAGTTCACTCTTGTCTATTTTCTGTGACCCTACTTAAAGTCATTCCTATGGTAAAATCTGTCTATATTCCTGTTGGCTTAGTTCTCAGAGTATTTTCTGCTACACTGTACATACAATATGCTGTGTGGTTGTTACTTTTCTCCTTAAGTGCCTGCACCCAAAATCCTACTCTCTCCTTATTTTGTGACCCCCCCAATTTCAACATCATTTCTTTCCATTTTGATTTGTAGTCTTCTGCTTGTGCTATATGAGCCGTAACTATATAGCTCTAAAGTATTCCTTCAAATACGGTAATCCTAAATCACCTTGTTCTGTGAGGACAAACAGCATATCCCACTTAACTCTTACTCTCTTTCCCTCCCAAATAAATTATTTCAATTGTTTATTATGGCCCAAAGCTTCTCCTTAGGCAGATAAAAATATGCCTGACCTACACACAATACTAAACCTACTAAAAAAATTTTCACTACTTGTATCTTACTATCCATATCTGTCTTCAACAGCTTCCAACTTCTCACTTTTTGTATTTATCTTTTGTTTAGTTGCTTCCCAGATAACCTTGCCTGCCATAATAGAATCATTTTTAATCCAAACACCTAAATACTTCACCTTATCATGTCTCCATAAAAATGGGTACCGTTGAACCAGTTCAAACACGGAACATAGTTCACTGCTATAGCCTTTGTTTTATCCTCATTTATTTTACAACCCCCAAAATTTAAATTGTTTCAAAATATTACATAACACTGCAATATCCTTTGACAGCTTTATCAAATGCAAAATAATATAATCTGGAAATAAGGCTATTTTTTTAGTACCATACCAGTTATACCGTTGAATTTATGAGTCCCTTATTTTCTTTGCCAATAGCTCTAAATATAAAGCAAACAGCAAATGAGGAGGACACCCATGCCTGGTTCCCTATTCAACCTCAGCTTGTCAGAGAAGAACCCTGCCACCTTGATTCTTGTCTCTAAACCTTCATATAGCTTCCTAATTAACCCAATTATTGTTTCTTAAAACGTATATGCTGCCATTACCCTACTCATAAAATAACAGCTAGCTTTATCAAATGCTTTCTCTGCATTAAGACCAACCAACAATTACTGGGTCTTCTTGTACTCTGCTTCCCTTTGGAATATAATGATTCTGTTAAGTCTGTGAAATGTTTGTCTCCCCTTGTTCTATTGGAAGGATCAACTTATCTCACTTAACTCTTGCCCTCTTTCCCTCACAGATAAATTCCTTCAATTCTTTATTATCCACAACTTCTACTCAGATTGATAAAAGTATGCCTGACCCATGCACAAGACTAAATGACTTAACAACATTTTCACTGCTTGTATCTTACTATCCATAAATAAGAGTTTCCAGTTTCTCAATGTTTGTATTATCTGTTTAGTCTCTTCCCACATATCCTTAGCTGCCATAACAGAAGTCTTTTTAATCTATATTCCTAAATACTTCTTATTATGTCCTCATAAATATGGGTATCATTGAACCAATTCATGTGCAGGTACATATTTCATGACTACAGCCTTTGTTTTATCTTTATTTATTTAATAACATGAAAAAAAACCTGAAACTGTCTCAAAATGCTCCACAACAATGAGATGTCTTTTTCTAGATTTATCAGATACAAATTAATATCATCTGCAAATAAAGCCAACATTTCTTGATTAAAATACCAATTATATCCTACTTCTGAATCTCTTATTTTCTTTGCCAATGGCTCTAAATATAAAGAAAAGAACAAAGGGTAAATAGGACACCCCTACCTGGTTCCTCTTTTCAAACACAGCTTATCTAAAAGGAACTGCTCACTTTAAGTCTTGCCTCCAATCCTTCATATATCCTTCTAGGGTCTATATCAGAACAAAGAAAGTGCATATGTGCGACTACATAAAAGTCAACACATAATACGCAAAACCTGTAAATAGCGAATGGCCACATAATCGAATTTTTAAATAGTGAAAAAAAAATCACGTGGCCATTCGGAAAAAAATACAATTAAAAATCATTATCAGGTGGGGGGCTTCACCCCCCACACCCCAACTAAATATACCAACTCTGAGATTGCACTATAGCAAAGGAAAGGGCAACTCCATGTAGTTGGCCAACTACTTTCTTGCCCTGTGACATACTCATCAAATCGCTTAAATGCAATTCGATGAACATGTGTCAGTCTTTAGGTGTTTGCTCAAAAGCACTTTCGTGCTTCTAATATAGACCCATCCTTCTAATGAACCTTATTATTGTATCAGGGAACGCAAATGCGTCCAATGCCCTACTCATAAAATCTAAGCTTACTCTGTCAAACTTTCTCTGCATCTAGAACCACCACCAACAGCAGTATTTTCTTACACTCTGCTTCCCTCTGGATCTTCACTATTCTATTAATATTGTCAAATGCTTGCCTCCCCTCTACAAAACTACACTGATCCACATCTATCAATTTTGGCAACATCTCTGGAAGTCTTTTAACTAGTACAGACAGACACTTTATAACCATGGTTTAAAATTGAAATGGATCTATATGAAACTGAGTCTGAAGGGTCTTTGCCATGTTTAGGTAACACAGCCACCAAGCTTTCTTCCAAGATGTTGCTGCTTCCCCTCATTTTAAAATACTATTAAAGAAAATCTTGCAGATCTTTATCACTTTATTCCCTTCTGATGTCAAAACTTCCACAGGAATACAATCTGTTCCTGAAGACTTTAGTTTAATTATACATCACTGTTTTTATTGCATCACCTTTTATTTTAACTGTTGGTTGTGGGATGCAGTCTACCTCTAACCTTGGCTTTAATTAAGTCTTCCATAAATATGTCCATTTGTACAATTTCTTGATTTCCATGTTTCTTTCCTTAACACAAATTTTCATAAAATTTCCAGAATACCTCTAAAATCTCTACAGGATATTTAGTTTTTTTTTCTTGTTATAGGTTCCTTAAGTTTGGTGGCAATCCTTTCTCAACATTCTATTGCCAAAGTCATTGTGCAAAATGGTTTTGTGCTGTGGACTTATCAAAAAAAATAGTAGCTTAACTCCAATATTTCTAAACTCATGCATATTATCCAGATACTCCATGATTTTCTCTTTAGCCCTCCGCATTTGCCCCCCTCTTCTTGTTCTGTGAGACTTCCCTTATTCTCCAGTAATTTAACCTTTGTTGGCTCCCGTAATTTATATTACTTCTTAACCATATCTCTTTCTCTGCCCTATTTTTAAATACATCTCTTTTCAGCTATTGAATGACAATTCAATCAAATGGGTAAAGACTGAAAGCCAAGCACCGAAAGTTCACTTAGTGAATGTTCATTTCAGTGAATAAGTGAGACAGAGAAAGTGACTAGTTGTCCAAGACTTCCCTGTCTCACACAATCAAATATTTCAGATCCACCCAAGTCGGAGCTTTGCCCCCCACACCCCCAACTATATATACCAACTCTGAAACCACACTACATGGGAAAAGGGCAGAAGGGTAAATGCTGGACAACTAATTACTTTCTTCGTCTCACTTGTTTGCTGAAATGAACATTCTGTAAGTGAACTTTTGATACATATGGTTCAATGTTTAGCCGTTCGATTGAATTTGTATTCTGTGGTGTGACAAACTGAGGTACTGCCAGCCCAGCTAGCTGGAATTTTGTAAATAATTATATATCATTTGTGAATGTCAACATGATTAATGTGCTTGTGTTACAAATGTATTAGAACTGTATGTTGTCTACATATCAAACTGCTGGTACAGAAGTGTGTATAAAGTATTTAGCTTAAAGATGTACCACAGTGTACCCTACTGGAAAAGAACAGAAATGTGTATACACTATTGTAACCGTGTAAATGTATATAGTTTAACAATGGAAACTGGAACCTAGAAGGTTAACTTGCAAAACTTCAGAAAATGGTTGAAATTAAATTATTTTATAACTGTGCCATAAAATATGGCTTCAATGCAGCAAGGAGACAAGATGTCTAAAACTAGGGAGCGTTCTGCATTGTCTTGTGTTTTGTTCCTTTATGTCTTCCAGCAGCTGCAAAGATCCGAGGGCTATGTGTTTTTCACAGGGAGATGCCAAATGTTGGCAGTTTCTAATAAAGGGGGTTTAGCTTGGGAACTAAAGTCATATGACAAAAAGTGATGTCATCCTACAAGCTAACCCAGCAGTAATATCTGATATTAATTTAAGAAGTCTCCAAGAGAGAGACAGTGCATTTTGTATTTTGTCTTTGACCTGACAGCATCAGCTGGGAAAACACACTCACCACATCTGTCTTGCCTGACTCTGTAAGTAAGTTAAATAGGGTACAATAATTTCTCTTAGATACAGTTAGGAATACAGTATAGCTTAGATGTTTTCTGTATTTATTTGAGACTGTCCTACAATGTTTTTAAATATTTCCTGTGATTTTGAACTCTGACGTTACTGTGATGATTTACTGAGTATTTTATTGCTCTTTTATTTATCATTAAATATATTTAAATTTTTCATTGTGGTTGATATTTGTGAGACATATTTAAGCTCTTAGAATACTTGCATATCTATTTGGTGACACTGTGCAGAAAACTCCTAATAGCCTTGCTCTTGGTCAAACTACCATTTGCATTGACAGTAACATTACACAGTAGGACTGGACACCCTTAGTTAAGTACCTTAAACGTAGCTGATAAGAGTTGGCTGGTGGTAGTGATAACTACCTTACAGTCTGGGCAAAAGGGGGCATAGCTAGTAAACCTGTGCCAGCCTTTCCCAGGAGTGTGTGTATGTGTCAGATTCTTGGGCAGGGACACGAAGCACAGGTTGGACAGAGAGGGAGCTGGAGGTGTTGGCTTGGCCACTCAGCTGAGACCTCAACTCTATAGCTGTCAGTGGGGGGTCTTATTGGGGATCTGAAAATAGAGGGAGAAGCCAGCCCCAGACTGACTGTGGTCTGTGTGCTCTTAAGGGAAATTGCACTTTACTGTGTGTGTACTTGTTATCCTCCCAAGTGTACGCCCTCCACTGGTGCTACTGGTGAGGACTGAGGCTCCTTAATTATTGGGCCAGTGGTGGGGCATCACATATTAATTGGTGGGATATCCACATATTAGGATTCAGTGGTGTGGATATTGAATTTCTGCAACCTGTAAACAGTGGTCACTAAAGAAGGTGCTTGTACTCTCAATCGGCCACACAGTGAACATTCAGAGTCTCATATCCCAATAGTTTTATTTATTTTTTGTTAGCTTAGTCCATGCCAACCTGACTAAAGCAGTGATGACTGCAGCCTTAGTCACAGCTGCATCACATACCAGCAACCAGGGGGACAATCAGACTGGCCTTGGAGATGTACAAGTCTCAGAAAATGGACAGTTCAACTTTTCCACAGAGGACTTAAAAATCCATCTGGAGTTAAAAGAAACTTGATATACTGCAACACCTGCTTTCTAAACAACTGACAAAGTACTTGTTTAACATCCTTAACACATACAACAGTTACTGAAAGGACTCTCCTCACATTTAAAATGCCCCTGACTACACAAAACGTTCCCCCCATTTAGTTTCCTTCTAAACACGGATATAAAGTGGGCTATATGCTTTATAGTTCACCCACAAGTTTAACAAAGTCAACAAAAGTCCAGTGGTTTTCAGGCACTTTTTTTGTAAAACCATATTTTACAAATGTGATAAGATGTTTTATAATCTTTAATTTATTCAATAACTTCAGTTGCTGGTCTTCTTCCTGTTTATCTCCATCTCCAAACAATAGACTCTGGTTCAAGTCCAAGGTACTGCTGCTTCTTCTAGTCAAGTCCTATTTTTTTCTGTCTCTCATTTCCCTTTGGAACACACAAACATTACCATCAGAAGAATGAGAAACAGAGTCCCCTTCAGCTTGCAAACTCATTTTTTGTTGGATAAACTTTTTTTTATTTCCTCTATAACCTGTTATGAGTTAAAAAAAATTACTTTGATCCTACAAAAAAAAGACACCCCAAAGACAACTGGACACAGCAGCTTGAATTTCGCACCTTCTTGTTGACATTCCCTGGTTGCTTTCTTCTGCCTGGTGTAGAATGAATACTCATTTTCTACAAACACTCTGCTGTTTCCAATTTTTAATCCTTTGCCCTTTTGCCACAATTTTGTCAGGATCCGCTCTTTCTACTGGCATAATTACATCTTTACTAATAATGGTCTTGGCTGCTTTCTCATGACCAGGTTTGGAGCATACACTCAATGTGCTCTTTCAATTAAATTTTGCTGTGGATTACCAGTCCAGTTGTTTATTTGTGCCTTCACAACATTAATACAGTCTGTTCCTTCCCCTTTCTCTGGCACAGAAGAAAATCTCAGATTTTCTCAGCACGCACTGTCCTCTAACTGTACTATTTTTCAAACAGTTCTTCTTGAGAAACTGCATATTCAGCCAGTTTTTATTCATGTCAGCCTCTGATTTTTGCAGCTTAATCAGTTAATCTGAATGACTAGTTAAAGCTTTTTCTATTTTTCCAGCCCTTTGTTGTTCAAATTAAAGTCCTTCAGAGTTTCAATTTTTTAATCACCTATGTGCACATTTGATTTATTTTTCCCCTAAATTTCTGAAAGCCATCTCCTGAACCAAAGCTGAAACCTGAATTGCTTTTTGCTGAACGGCTGTAGACTCTTTACAACACAGTATTTTCTCTTTACCTTTAAGGGTTGATTTTCTTTTAGATTTTCCAAATTTCTTCTTTTCTGATATCCATGCAGTGTATTTACTAGCCAGTAACTGAACTTTACCAAAAATATTTCAATGGCACTCCTTTTTCTCAGTTTGTTTTCACATTAGGAGAGCTGAAGTTATGGTGTTGATCAGTACACAGCCATCTTGGAAGTCCCTCCTTTTAAAATGTTAAGTAAAATATTCCTGATCTTTATTACTTTTTTAATCTTAACTTCCAAATTTCCTAAAGAATGCCATCTGTTCCTGGACACTTTGCTGTTAATTGATTATACATCTAATTTTTATGTCATACTTTCTCATCTTGGTTATAATTCTTAAGATTCATCTTCCTCTAATCTTAGCTTATTTAAGTCTTCCATAAATATTTCCATTTTTGTCTCCTCCTCCCATTCTATACAGATTTTCACATAATTTCTGAAATATCTCCAAAGCCTCAATAGGATCTATGGTAATCTTTCTAGTCACAGCCTTCCTTAGTTTAGCAATGCCCCATTTCTATTTTCTGTTGCTAAATCATTATGCTAATAGTTTTTCTGCTCTAGAGTTTAACAGGGAACTTTTGTCAAATTATCTTATGACACACAAAATATGTAGACTCTAGATCCTTAGCAATGTGGCATTATCAAGGGTAGAATGTGCCTTTTTATTTATTTTTTTCCTAATGCTTACCCGGATGGTCCAGTTGAGCACTCGGGCCCATTTTCAGCACAGGCCAGGGGAGAAAACCTCTATTAATGTTACAAAAAAAAATTATAGAAAAAAAATGTCAGTTTCTTTACATTGAAAATGGGGTTTTAGAATCATGCAATGGGCAATACAGTCAAGACAGAGGTTAATACAATTTAATCTCATCTCCTTCAAAAAAGCTCCCAAAGCCCTACCCGAAGGACTTCCCATCTGCTCTGCTTATCTGGACTCAACCAAAGCACTTGATGTAACCCCTCATACATCATAAATAAGCTAACCCAATTAAACACGATCTTTGTAGTTTGCTGGATTACTAACTGGTTATCAACATGAACACACAAGATTAGAATAAATGGTTCCTATTCCAAAATCAAATATAGAACTAGTGTCATCCCTCAAAGTTCTGTCTTAGGCCCCTTCTTTGGAATCTGTTTCAGTAAAGTAAAATGATAGCCTTTGGCTAACTTAATTCAAAGACAACTGCAAGGTAGAAATGATCCACACTCCCCTCCCATTTACTACTGCAAGGCCAGCATGGCCTTGATCACACTAAAAGCTGGTGCTTTAACCACGTCACCCTAAATGCAAAGAAATGTAGCATATTTGCCTTTGGTAAAACTATTGTTGCTGCTGCAGAGAATCTCACAAATGGAATTCATCTTAAGACTCATCATAACCTGGGATTTAGGAACTTGTACAGATGAGCCGTACTTCCCTCAGCACATCTCTAATACTGTCAGAAAATTCTTCTGTCTCTATCTCATCTGCTGAGTTTTCATTCAAATCCCAAATCCCTTTATTCTGCTCTCATGTTTTCCCATCATAAAATATGTTGTGTTTACTATGTTTAACTGTAAACAACTCTGCCAGTTAAGAACACAAACCAAAAAATAAAATACAAGGTTTAAAGAGCCATTCTATTTTCTGTGACTTAAAAGCTCCCGCAAAGTGATCTGCAACTTGCCTTCCAAGACTCAAGCTATGACAAACTCTGCTCGCCACAACCTTCTTTTCCCTGAAAACCTTTGGGGTAAGTTTGTCTTAGGCTTAAAACAGGCCAATAGATAAGTAACCACCTATGAACCTATATAAAAAAAACTCCTCTGGTTTTACCAGTTTCAAGGACCTAGTTTTACATCAAATTATCGTGCTCTGATTAAAGATCACCCAGCAGTTCCCCTCGTCTATGGAACATACTTCACCTACACAAACAGAAAAAAATCCTAGCAATGTTCAAACTTTCGTTAGATAGATGGATGGGATCTCATAAATCATTCTGGGAGTCACTGGCTCCAGATTTCTAATTAAACCAAACTAAACATCACCACTTATCAGTCTTCCCTGTTCCATCACTAGTTCGCTTCCCCCCTTTTCTGCACCGTCTCCGTATTTCCCATCCCCAATAATCCAAGCTGAAATATGCTGCCCCCCCCCCACCAAAAAAAAAAAAAAAGAAACAGTCTCCTATCAACATTTTCTGAATTATCAGATAACGTTCAGCGGTTTTTTTTCTCGGGTATTTCTAGATAAGCCTAAAACTGGAGACATACCGCTGCTTTGGTATAAATCTATTGTCTCTTGTTTGACAATTCTGTAGATTAGTGATAAAAATATCGCCAAAAAAGCTCTTTGCAATGACATCAAGTCAGTCATTAACTTAAACCATCCAAACACCACAACGATGACTATCGTTGAGTCATTACAGCTGTTAGCTGAAGCTATCGCCTATCAGTATATATAAACAGTAGCGTTTGTATCACAGACGTGAATTAATTGTCGGTGGTGAAAAACAAAAACACTACAGTAGCACGAGGAAGAGAAAGGATTATAAGGCACACATTGCTGCAAAAGTACTTTTTAATATGATACATCTAGGTTTTATTGGCAAGAGGAAGTTGGCGTGGGTTTCTTAAGATTAAGCATTTAAATACAGAATAAAGGTGTATGTACTTGGCTTGGGAGAGGGCAGGGGCAAAACGTAATACGGTCAAAGATTATACTAGATGCGCGCTTTTAATAAATAGGGCTAAAATCAGTAAAACATTAACATTTCCCTGCTACGTAGGTCTACCATACAAAAACCAAGACCTGGTTTGACGCTTATCAAAAAATGCCAAACACAAGGCCATGCTGCTCTTTGTACCCCAAATTTCGGCCGCAGTCCGTGCAATTGTGCGCCTATTCTTAAACAAAGCCAGAAGGCCAGGAATCCACGAACTCTCGCCCTGTTGCAACGGGCAACGAATATTTTGTGGGCGGAGCAGGCCGTAACAACCAGCTTGGCTACGACGTTGTGTTCGGGTGTTCAAACTCGAGTTTCATTAATATTTTAATGAACAGTTTTGTACCAGTTATGTGTCATCGCTACTTACAATCTACTTAGAAAAGTAGATAATATTTTGAAACAAAAACTGAAACACTCGATAGCTTATTAACCAGCGGCTGCCAATTTTCTAGACTAGTCCCCGAAATGTAATGAAATCCAAGAATATTGCGACATCGCGGAAGGCAAAAGAAGAAAGGTAGTGTTTTCTACAAGCACGAGTGATGGACGGTCCGAGGCCCAGGTCACCAGTTATGCAGGTTCACTGTTTCGTCTTATTACCGGGAGCGAAGAGGGTACCGCATCTTTCCTAACGCATAGCGTTACCGGAACAACAAACGTGGAAGTATGCAGACGGTTCCACCCTCCATGTACCTGGACGTGTTTTGCCAGGAAGGTATGACGCTGGGGCGTTTTAGTCTGTTAAGACAGATGTGTTGTACATTTACGGTGTTATCCATCTTGTGCAAAAATACAGAGCAGTCATTAATTGCGTAACGTTTTACGTTTTCTGATGGTGTTGGGGGAATACTCTGCCAAGTTAGTTTTCTCGAGCTGCTTGGAATTGTACCTCCCAAATGTTCCTGATTTAGACCGAAATTTTAGTTGTGTTCCTTCTAAATTCATCTTAAAACTGAATACTTTTGGAGCAGTGTGGTAGTCATTAATTTACATTCTTTTATTCTCAACTTGACAGTACTAAATTAACCCTCTCAACTGCCCAGATTTTGATCAGTCTCTCATAAAATTTGTGGTTTTCTTGCAATTCACTTAAGATTGAAGTAACTAAATAATGACATACATTTCAGTTGCAGACTTCAAACCCTTCAGAAAATGCATGGTAACACAAAACATTTTTATTCTAGCAACATTCTAAATTTAGAAGTGCAGTTTTTAAAACAAAATGTCCCTGTTTTTTTGTCCTTTGTACCATTTTTGGTTTTGTCCAGATTTCTTGAGCTAAGAGGTTGAGAGCTAATATTTTAAAAATGTCTCTGGTTGGTTGGGAACTATGCTTGGAATTGAGTTAATACAGTAACGGAGCAGCACTGAGCTGGTTGTTTCAGTACCTTCAGCTGTCAACAGCTGAAATGTTGTTTGCATTAAAATAAGGCAACTCTCCTGTGCTTCGGGCGTACGAGTGGAATCAGCAATTTCTTCTAATGACGTTTGCCAGATTAGGTTAAAGTTTGCGTTTTGCCTTCTATGTTTTAGTGATGGACTGAGAAGGATTAAAATACCGATAAAACAATGTATTCTAGCTGGTATATGTTTGGTTCCACTGTTCAAAGGTAACTTTATAGAATGGGTGTATAGTACCAATTCTGGACAAACCCAAAAGTGGTGGTGGGGTAATTTTTAAATATTGCTCTTATTTAAAAAGTTACAATAACGTTTTACATCGGAATGCATTTACTGAACAAGAAGTATTAAGACTCTGTCTGATGTTGCTGACTGTAATCTTAAGTAATTTACCAAAAAATGTAGGAATAACAGGGCTAAAGGTATGAGGTAAAACCAGGGACAGTTGAGAGATGTGACTTCAAAAATTATTACTTCTAGATTTAAGATTTGGCCATTGTGCCATTTTTGTACACCATACAGACAGAAGTTTGAAAGGCATACTGCCTTTTTGGTGAAATTCAACACACTTAAAGTCTACAGATTTTGCCTTGTCTCTGTGATAATAAACTTCCATTGTCTTCATTTTGTAGATGTGTTATTACTTTTCTCTTCATCGAAGTTATTTTAAAGCAAGGAGTGTTGTGTTTTAATGGAACGTCTCCAAACTGTAATGTACTTAAACAAATCACTCATTTTTTCTGTCAGTTTAAAAGTAGTGTAAAGTAACTGACATGTTTTCAGTGGAAGCATGTTTATTTTTTTTTTTTTGTGGGGATGGCACAGGTTTTAAAGATCTTTTTACTGTATTTGTTTCTGTCAAAAAAGTAACTTTTATGGACCGTTAGTGCTTACTGACAATTGTTGGTTGTCTTCCCCAGAAAAAGGGGCACCATTTTCAGCTTGACCATTGAACAGACCACTGGTCCCATGGTTGGTCCTTCTTCCAGCCACAAAAAGAAAATGTTAAGCAAACAGCCTTGGTCTCCACAGCAGGCTAGCAGTTAGACTCAGCCACAGCAGGCTAGCAGTTAGACTCAGCCACAGGTGGGTGACTGTTATGGCCATTTGTTGTACCTCAGACCACTCATTTTTTTACCCTGGATCCCTCTGGTGTAGCACCTACAGAACTATGGCTTGTGGGTTAACCACGTCCTCTGTGGTGGGCAAGAGAGAGGCACTCTTGTCAGACCTGGCAAAGGGAACAGGGAAGGTTTCATTGTTGTGTCAGAATACTGTGTTCTCTCGCTGGAGGGGCAGCTGCTGTCATTAGTAACATGGTTGGCACCATTTTCCTGTCAAAAAGAAACAGAAAACAAAAGTGTTCTCCAATTTCGGTACTTTTCCGTTAAACCCCTATCATGTGTGCTGGGACCCGGACTGCCATGTCTTGCCCTGATTCTTTCCCCAGGGCTTGGGATGTGACATGGCTTGGAGTCTTACTCATCCTCCAGCATCCTCCCCGTCTTCCTGCCCATTATTGGCCGTTTTTGGCCTTAGTTGTAGCCCCACAGCTTAGGGTCAGTGCCACACTGTGGTTTTAGCAGACCTTGCGGGCTTACCTGTTTTCTCACTGTCCTCCCCTTCCCTACTACATGGGTGCGGGTGAATACTTTGTGTTGCTGTAGGACCAGACTTTCCTTTTTCACACACCTGCCAGTCTGACCCTACCTTCTCCTGCATTTTTGGGGATCGTTCTTCTTTTGGAAGGGGTGTTAGGGACACACGGTGACCTAAACCAGCAACAAGCAATTGCCCACCGACGTGCAGTGGTGCAAAGGAGAGGACAGTGGAAGACAAGTCAGACTGCGAAGTCTGTGAAAGACCAACCCTGCTGTCCACAACATCTGTTAACCTGGGACGGTCGGCAGTGGCCAAGCAATCTTCTGCCGGTACGATAAAAGTTTACGTCAGAGAAACCCATCTGCCCCATGTAACACTTCTTCCCTAGAAATCGGGGGCTGCAGGACACTGTCGATGCACGGCTCAGTGAATTCACTGCATGGGTCTGAGGACTCATTCCAGAAACATGGCAATCTAGGATCGAAAATGTGTGGTAGGGGTTTAACGGAAATGTACCATGCATGCTGGGATGACCCGTACTGCTGTGTTTTACCCTGATTCTTTCCCCAGGGCTTGGGATGTGACACAGCTTGGAGTCTTACTCATCCTCCAGCATCCTCCACGTCGTCCTGGCCTTAGTTGGATAGAAGTAGTTTGCTTCAGGTTGTTGATCCTTCTTGTAATGTAGTTTATGATAAAAGAAGGAGGGTTCTTTTCCTGAAGAGATTCAAGAGTCTGAATCTGAACAGGAAGATGTGTGGATGGATACTGTTTTTTTCCTTCAAAGTTCTTATTCAGATTCAGAGGAGAGCTCTGTCTGATTCTCCCTGTGGGGTTTTCTGTTTCTCTGAGACTGTTGCTAGAATGTGCCAGTGTTTTTAGTGGAGTATACTGAGGTTTCTCAGTCCCTTAAAGAATATTAGGAGTTGTTACAGAAGGTTTTTCAGAACCCACACCCATTCCTCTAGTTCTGTCAGCTTTGGAGGATGTGTGTTACTGCCTGCAATTTCCCTGATAGCCAGCTGCTAAAAGGCAGATATGATGTATAAAGTTTTTCTGTCTTTTAACTTTTTATATACTTTTCCCAAACCTGATCCAACAGTTAGTAGCTTTAATTAATTGTGCTGGTGCTAAACATTTACTTAATTCCAATCTTACTTTTTCTTATAGGGATGAGAAAATGATTGATAACTATGGTGAAGAATTTTTGCAACTTTGATTTTTAAAATTTTGAATTGTCAGACTTATGTTAAAGACTGTTCTGATTAAATTTTGAAAGTATGAGGAAAGTGTTGTCTGCAGTTTCTTCTTGTGAGGAAGAATCTGCTTTAAATAGTTGTGTTGCACAGGTCACTACTTATTGTTTGCATTGTGTGTATGAATACTGATGCTTCTTTCAGGGTAATGGCTATTGGTACTGTTTTAAGGAGGTTTGCATGTCAGAACCTCTTAGATGATAAAAATGAGATTTTAAATCGCCTCAACAAATGTCAGGTAAACCAATGTTTACAAAGAAATGGCAAGAGGGTTCCAAAAATGAAGTTTCGAACCTCACAAAACCAAGGACAGCCCAAGAAGTCTGAATAACTATTCAAGAGACCTTGTGACCTCCTTCCACCCTGGACCTCTTTTTTTTTTTTTTTTTTTTCTTCCAGAATGTGTGAATCTTTATTTTTCTGTTTTGTAACAGATTGTTTCAGACAAATGGGTTCTGAAAATCATTCTTCAAGGTTACAGATTGCAGTGGAGGGAAATCCCTCCTTCTCCAGGGGGGGGGGGGTCTTCATCCTCCAGATCAGACTCTCTTATTCCACCTCTTCTTTGTCACATGCTGTCCCAAGGAGTGATAGAACACGTTTCTCATGTTTTTATTCAAGGGTGTTCCTTATGCCAAATAAAGAAAATGCTTAGGGACCAGTTCTGGATCTTTCTTTTCTAATCCTGTTTGTAATAGTGCCCAACTTTCATAACCTGTTACCTCTTCTGTGTCTTTCAAGTTTCCTGGTAACACCAGGCTTAAAACATGCTTTTCATTGCATCCCTATTCATCCAGGTTTTAGATGTTTAAGGTTTTGTGTGTCTGGATCACATTATCGGATCTTTGCCTTACCATTTGGACTACCCACTGTACCAGGAGTATTCACAAAGTGTTTAGCTCTGGTTATAGCTCATTGCAGGCTACAGGATATTGACATTTTTCTATGTTTAGACAATTTGCTTATCTTTGCAGAGCTTTTTCAGTGTCAGAAATCTCTGCCTTGGGCGAGAGATCTCTTACTCAGGCTGGAATTCCAAGAGAACATTCAAAAGTCTTTCTTGACTCCTTCACACAGGATTGTGTTCTGAGATGTCAGACAACTCAGTTCAAATAACTTTTCTTCCATGGAAAAATACATCTTTACTTAGAAATATTTTTAAGGCTTTCCACTCAGACTATGGTCACTGAGAAGGAATACCTCAGGATTTTGAGTCTCATGGCATCTGTGATTCTCATGATACCCCTTACAAGACTCAACGTGAGAATGGTACAGTGGTATCTGAAATCTCTTTGGTCCCAGCTTCAACACCCTTTATCTTTTCAAATCTCACTGCTGGGGTTTATCAGAAACATCTTTTGGTGGAGACAACAGATGTCCTTGAATCTAGATGTCCCATTCTCCCTCCCTGCTCCAGTCAGTCGGTCACCACAGATGTTTCAGACTTTGCTTGAAGAGCAGTTTCAGTAGGGATGAAAGTGGAGGGGTTGTGGGATGCCAAGGACAGACACAAGCACAATTATCAAGGATACTTGTCGTGATCAAGGCACACAACTCTCTGAACCATCTTTGGTCCCTGGGACCTTTTCAAGTGGTTCCAGACATTACCACAGTCGTGTGATACATCAACAAGCAAGGGAGAACCATGCTGTACTTCCTTTGCAGAATAGTCTAGGTAGTTTGGGATATCACGTCACAGTACAATCTTACTCTGCTGGCATCCTACATTCCATCCGAGCTAAATTGCATTGGCACACAATCTGAGCAGGGCCAGGGCAGACCCTTACGAATGGGAACTAGATTGGGGGTCTTCCAAGATTTGATCCATGTGTGAGGAGCTTTTTTAAGTAGACCTCTTTGAGCAATCATCTGGCAGGATTCTCTTCTAGGACTCCATGCAAGAAGGCCTAGAAGACAGATGTGTTTTTTCTTCTCCTTGGGCAGGAATGTTCCTGTATGCCTTAGTACCCTTTCCACTAATATCCAGGGTACTCCTGAAGATTCAAAAGAAATCCCTAAAGATCATTGTGGTGACTCCCTTCTGGCCCAGGGGACCAAGGTTCTTCCTTCTTTTGGAAATGGCCAGAGACAATTACCACTAACTTCCTCTCAGACTGGACCTACTTGCACAAGAAAAGGGGTGTTTCACATATCCCAGCATCAGTCCTCTTCAGTTGATAGGGTCTTTATTCCTTTTCAGTACCTGTTTTCCAAGAACGTGCGGCAAATACTAGTGGAGGCAAGAAAGCCTGTTATATATATTAGCAAATGGAAATGTTTTCTAGTTGGTGCCAACAACATAACCAGCACCCATTCAGGGCTAGTTGTTCTCTTGTTTTACTATATTTGTGTGAGTTGCCATCCTATGGCCTTTCTTATTCCTCCATCAAGGTTTATTTATCAGCCATTTTAGCATGTCTTCCCATGTGTCCACCTCTTTCAATGCAGTTTCATGTCAAAATGTTCTTGAAAGGCATTTTGCATGAGACTTCCAAGAAAACCATTGGCACCTCCTTGGGATCTTAATTTTGTGTTAGAGTAGCTAACATTTGCTCCAGTTGAACCAGCTGAAATGGATAGCTTGACGTTTTTGGCATGGAAAAGAGTTTTACTGAGTGCTCTGACTTTTGCAAGAATGGTGTCTGAGCTGCAAGTTCTTATAAATCAACCATGTGTAATTTTCCCCAGGGACAGGATCTCTTTGAAAACTAATCCTTCTATGTCTAAAGCGGTGTTACAATGTGAGGTATTGCCAGCTATACCAGGAGAATTAGGACAGTGAATGTGTATATGCCAGCATAGCTAGCTGTAATTTTGTAAATAACTGTATGTCATTTGTACATCAAACTGATTTGTACATATGCTTGTGTTGAAAATGTATTTGTAAAGTTGCTTGTGTTAAAAATGTATCAACAGTGTGTCCTATTGGACAGAAAAGAAATATACATAGGTTCATAGGTTCATAGGTTTGTACTAGGCTATCTGCCCTAAGGCATTTATAAGCCTAGCCCAAATTTTTTAACTACCATACGCCATATAATGAAAAACCATTAGTTTATTTGTTTGTTGTGCCTCTGTCCAGCAGTGACACAGAGATGAAACAGGGGGGATCTCCCATCCACAGGTCTACATTTATATCAGAATATACTGTGGTAACTGAGGACATGTATATATGTTAACAGAGAATACTGGAAAAGAAGAGGTTAATCTCAGTCCAGCTAACTTTGAAAAATAGTAAGAAATTAAATTACATAATCTAGGCCATAAAGATTGTTATATCTACAGTTCTGATTGCAGCCAGAGTCAAAATGTCTGGGAAAACAAGTACTTGGAAGCCTTCTGTATTATCTTTAGCAGTGAACTAATTGCCACTCTGGAAGGGTAAGGGTTTGAAATTGTTTTATGACTTCCAGAAGAGATCTTGGCAAAGCTCTGTGTGTGTATTGACATGTGTGCTAAATCCTGGCAGCTTCTAGCCAAGGGGGTAGTATGGGAGCCAGAAGTCAGATGACCAGATGTATGTGATATCATTCTCTAAGCCATCACTGAAATGTTGTTTTTTAATACTAGATGAGACTGAAGTCTCAAGAGTACTCTTGTTTTTGAAACCTGACATAGAAGGGACCCCTCACCTATTTCATCTTGCCTTGCTCTAGTAAGTGACCAGGGAATAATAATTCTTTAGATCAGTCAGGAAAATATAGTGAGATAAGTACTGATCTGATGTTGTAAAGCTTTGTTTTACAACATTTATTACAAATAGGACCTCGGTTCCATCCTCTGAACCGATACGTGCAAGCCAAAAACTCTCAGCTAAGACCTACCCACAATGCCCCTCTCCTAGTTACTCCAGATCTCGTTTGCCGCATTCCTAGTCAGACGTGCTAGCCATCTCTCTCAAAGCTAGTAGAAAAGCTAAGTAGAAAATTATTTTCAAGACTGTTTCTCTTCAGAATTATTTAGTTTTTAGTCGTTAACCTTTTCTCACTGTCACCTATAACATAATCCTATTTCCTACCCTTTATCTTGGTAATTTAATTTTTTACCTTTATTGGTACTGTCCCTCTCTCCTGTCCTTGACAGGTCTTTCCTTACTACTAGTGGTATTTTTTAAACAACATCATTGGTATTCTCTCCCTCTTTTCTTCCTTAATTTTTCTATAGGATAGCCTTGTTGCCTTACTATGTCAAGCAAAACTAAGTTGGGATTTAAACAGTGTGACGAGTGTGGATGTAAGATGCCTAACTCGGATACACATGTGTGTTGTGTCTACTGTTTGGGCGTGGATCATATTAAAGCTGACTGTGACATTTGCGCTAGTTTTGGTAATCGGACAGTAGCAAAACCTAAAAATAAACTTATTTTAAAAGGTTTACTCAAGACACCTTTTTCGGAGGCTCTATCTGGGTCAGAGGTCTCACCCCCTCCGAAGACCAAAAAACATGAGGAAAAACAGAGTCACTCGATTCCTGCATCTCCGTCAGTTACGGAACCGAGTCAGCTCCGTGCTTTGCTGGCGCCCTCGGCGCAGACCTCTTCGACATCAGGCTCTGTGTCTCTCCCTCGGTGGCGTCCATGATATTCGCTCCTGTTTCGGTTCAAACATCGGCACCACTGACTTCGGTGCCGTCCTTGGATTCCACATTGGCTCCGATGACTGTACATGCTTCAGCACCATCCCCGGGCATGGTGCCGACAGTTTCTTCAGCTCCATGGGCTCCAAAACTCAAATACCTGCCAACGACAAGATATTCTCAAGTTATGACCCTTTTTTGCGGCAGAGGTTTAGCCCCTTTCTAGAAAGACCTGATTCTCCTTCAGCAGCTTCCTTTAGCTCCACTAAGAGTTTTTCTGAATTAGACCTAGTGCAGGTTGTGGACCAGCTTCTGGCAGCTAGGGGATTGCCCATTCCAGCTAGACCTTCCATCCCTCCTGGCTCAATCTTTTACCACATCTTCCCATGTTTATCCTCCTTCAGCCTCCACCCAGATCTTGGAGATCTCAGTACCGATGTCCACTTCGGTGCATACTGTCTTGGCTGTGACAGCAGCATTTCCCCTGTCGGCACCAACCACTCTTGCTGCATCGGCTCCAGTGGAGCTGATGCTTTCTCAGAGCGGTGCTTGGACCGTCTGTTCCTTTGTACCTAGTCCGGTGCCTATTTTCTCACCGGCACCATCTATGTCCACGGTTCTGACGGCTTCCAGTTCTCTGAGCTCCTCAACTGGAGGTGGGCTCCTTGGGGCGGGGTGTGACCCTGGTTCCGAGGTTGCCACTCCCAGTTCTGGGCTCCCATCCCTCCTCGGGTGGGCTTGCTGTCCAGGTGATGGAGAGGGTCCTTCAGTCAGTGTCAATGACATCAGTATCAGAACCCCCCTCAGCATGCACCTCTCCCGATCTGCTATTTCGGGACCCTGGGCACGGGAGTCACAAGAACCCCCTTTGAAGGGAACCCCTTCTCTGGAGTCCTCCTCGGAAGATCCCACTGGAGAGCCACCCCGGAGAAACGGTGCAAGAGGAAGCACCTTGATTCCCTGGAGGAATCTATCACTGAAGACACTGATTGTGATGAGGGGGAAGGGTCCCCACGGTCTTCCCCAGACGACGTCTCATTCAGAGGCATTCTCGAAATCCTCAAGCAGCGGGGGGGACTGGAAGTTCTCTAACCCTTCTTCTGAGGAATCTGTGTTCTTGCAGGCCTTCTGTGCCAGGCCATCTACTTCCTGGGTGACCCCACCGGCAGATGACCTTGTTAAACTAATTGTGCAGCGTGCCTGGAAGGCTCCAGACAATGTAGAACCTGTCCCCTGGAGACCAGACAAAATTTTATCTACACCTGAAGACCAGCCCCACTGATCCAAGCAGTTGACAGTTGATTCTATGGTTGTGGTGGCGGCCACCAAGAGGGAACTGGCAGAAGATAGTTCCACTGTCCATCCTCCAAACAGGGAGTCCTGGACCATGGGAAGTCAGCTGCCTGTCGGGTGCCAGGATCCGCCACATAATGCATGCACTCAAGTCACTCCACAACAAGTACAAATACGACTCTGTCATTGTCCATGCTGGAGTGAATGACTTGAGACGTACCTCCCTGGACTACATGAAAAGAGACATGGAAGAGCTCTTGGATCATGTGGCCCAGACAGGTATGACCCTAGCCCTGAGTAGCATCCTGCCTTCGCCCAGAATGATACCACAGTATAAAGACAAAATGATTGACTTCAGCAATTGGCTAAGCTTCTGGTGTCATTCAAAGGGGATCCAGTATCGGTCTGCCTGGGAAGACATGATCGACAAACCACGATGCTTTGCCAGAGATGGTCTGCACCTGTCACCCCTGGGATTCAGGTTACTGGCTAAAGCTCTTCCCACCCCTATAGTTCATTTTTTAGGCAAGGTTCAAAGGATAAAACCACCACCGTAACAGATACAAGCATGCAAAATCTGAAGGTAATGCTACTCAATGCTAGAAGTCTAAACCTCAAAATGCACTCTCTCGAGGCACTCCTAAAAATGGAGAACATCGATATCTGTGCAGTAACTGAGACCTGGTTCAAGGCTCCAGAGAGCACCCCTGCAATACCAGGCTACAACTCTTACCACACTTTTCGGCCACAAAACTAAGGCCGAAACACTAAAGGTGGAGGAGTGTCCATATTCACCAAGGATATTCACACCTCCAGGCTAGTTGCCCAACACAATGCATCTGTAATTCTCCAGGTGCAACTAACACTAGGTAAGACTGCAATCCAAACTGTAGCTTGCTACAGATCCCCCACCATGCCCCAAGATTCTCACTACACCTTTCTAAACATACTGGAAAATATTAAGATACAACCAAACACCCTAATACTGGGTGATTTCAACTACCCTGCCATTAACTGGGAAATCTACTCGGGTACCAACTCCTTTTCCCAACGGTTCTTGGAATTCATAAATTCCAACGCCCTGGATCAACTAATCCATTGTTCCACCAGGGGCTCCAATATCCTAGATCTGGTCATTACCAACATGGGAGATAGATGTTCCACACCAGTGGTCACCCCCTCATTGGTCAGGTCTGACCATAAGCAAATCACCCTTGACATCCAGATCCCTCATAAAATCCTCAAAAGCTAGTTACGAAAATAAAATTGCCAAAGATTCCAAAGACAACCACAAGGCAGTCTGTCAAGAACCTAAATGGCAATGCTCAGATCTGCTCTGAGCTACAACAGAATGGCATTAAATATACTGATCCCAAGGATATTACCAATACCCTGGCAGATCGATTTAGTACCAACTTCACCCCCCTCTCACTCCCTAAAGGGCCTATCTCAATACCAAAAGATTGCCAAATTCCGGTAATCACGGCCACACAGTTAGAAACCACACTGTCCAAAGCCAAGAATACAGCATCCATGGGACCAGATGACATCCCAGGCTGCGTACTACATGAACTACAAAATGAACTGGTACCTCACCTAAGTGTCATGTTTAATCATAGCCTCACCTCAGACTTCGTGCCCACTGAGTGGTGCACAGCTACAGTTATCCCACTCCACAAGGGGGGATCCGCGTTGGATCCCGGGAACTACCGTCCCATCAGTCTGACAAGCCTGATCTGCAAGGGCATGGAACGCATTATCATGGAACTTATAAACAAAGACATTGGCAACCTTCAAACACTGGACCCCACCCAGTTTGGGTTTGTGAAGGGCCGATGTCTCCTGAATCTGATTGACTTCTTCGAATCAGTCTCCAGAGCTGTGGACGAGGGTAAGGCAGTCCACACAGCCTATCTGGACCTCGCCAAGGCCTTTGACACCATCCCCCACTCTGGAATCCTAGATAAACTTACTAAGCTGGGCATAAATCCCTACATCACTTGGTGGGGTTGCCAACTGACTTACTGACAGAACCCGGACTGTAAAAGTAGCTTACTCCAAATCCAGCTCCAGTTAAGTGACAAGTGGAGTACCTCAGGGTTCAGTCCTGGGACCACTGTTGTTTGGCATCTACTTCTCTGAAGTACAGGCCAACACTAAGAGGCTCTGGCTAACAAAGTTTGCAGATGACTGCAAACTGGGAGCCATTATTGAATCCCCAAATGATGTGGATATTCTTCAAAAGGGCCTTACAGAAACAAATGCCTGGTGCCATTGCCATGGGCTAAAGTTTAATGCCAAGAAATGTATAGTTATCCCCTTTGGGGAAAAAACATGTACCCATGAATTACCACATAGGTGGCAGTACACTAAATATCGAAAGTGTGATGAGAGACTTAGGGACACAGGTGGACAGTGGTCTCACTTTCGATAACCACATCACCACAACAGTCAGGAAATCCTTCTATGTGGCACACCTCATCACCAAGGGCTTTTCGTCCAGAAAAAAGGAGGTCATTGTCCCACTGTACTCCTCCCTCATTAGACCCATTGTAGAGTATAATGCCTCGTTTGGTTATGTACCTCACAAGACATCTGCAACATCTGGAAAGACCACAGAAATGCCTCACTAAAATAATCACAGGCCTAAAGCAGATGCCATATGCTGACCCGTCTAAAAAAAAAACTCCAGCTATACTCTGTGGCATATCGACTACTCAGAAGTGATCTCTGCTTAACATACAAGGCCATGTCAAACCCAGAGCTGTTGGACATGCTCCACTTAAAGAAATCCCAATCCCTCAGATCCACACGCTCCAGGGATCTAAACCTTGCCATCACAATGAACAAAACATGCTGGAGGGATAGGTTCCTCACCCAGAGACTCCCCATACTCTGGAATAGACTGCCCATACATGTCAAGCAGAGCACCGCCTTGGCCCTCTTCAAAAGGAACTTTGATGACTGGATGGGAGATGGGAAATTCACCCCGGGGATCATGTCAGTCGCCCTGCTAGACAGGGGAGCAGAGAAGTAAATATTGTGGGGAGAAATATCCAGGGAATTGTTATGGCTAGGCTTGTGTAGGCCATTAGGGCCGATAGCGTCGTACCAACCTATGAGCCTATGGACAGACTAGGGAAGCAGACTTCTGCTTCAGTGACCTTCACCATTCAGTCGCTGAACTATCTGGCACACTTTACTCGCCTCCAAAGAGACCTAATTTCCGAAATGTCTTCCTCTTTGGTGGGGGTACTGCCTGATGAGGTGCATGATACTGTCGCCTTGCAGCTAGATACCCTTGAATCGATCTCAAACTCCTCGAAGCGTTTGATATCTCACACCACTGAGGGGGCAGCTTGACCTGCCGCATCTGGCGTTGTCATGAGACATAATGCTTGGATGCGGTTGTGTGACTTCACAGACCCCTTTAAATCTTCCTTCGTCAATGCACCTGTTGACAAATCTGTACTGTTTGACCCAAGGTACGAGACACACTTGCATGTAGTGAGAAAGATGGAAAGATCTTGTCTGCTGTGGGCATATGCTTTTCCAACCCCCAGAGGTCCTACTCCAGAAACCAGAAGGGAGGAAAGATGTGGTTCAGGAAATCCCAAGGATCCTTTTGTGACACTCGTGGTGAACAATCAGAGCAGGGCAGCGGGGGCAACTCGTATGGAAGACTCCCCTTTCGGGTAGAGGGGGGCCACGTAACCAGGGCGCAAAAGATTCTTTCTTTGGAAGACCCTACTAGCACTCCCCAGCGGCCCGATTGCTTTCCTCTGGAAGCAGTCGGGGGTAATTTTTCTCTGCATCTACAAGCCTGGCATCTTATTACTACCGATGTTAGGGTGCAGAGAATATCATCCAGAGGCTACCAGATACCATTAAATGTAACTCCCAGACCCGTCAAACGAATCCCCGATGTACCACCCAATCAGAAGGAATTAGCAGCCTTAGAAATAGAAAAGCTGCTAAGAAAAAAAGAGTCATCCATGCAGTCCCACCAGACCAGACAGGATCCGGGTTTTACTCGAGGTCTTTTTTAGTGCCAAAAAAGACAGGGGACTGCAGACCAATCCTGGATCTCAGCTTATTGAACACATTTATCAAACCTAAAAAATTCCGGATGGTCATGGTATAGTGCATTCTTTCCTTCCTAGGGAGGGATAATTGGATGTGCTCTTTAGACCTCCAGGATGTGTACTACCACATAAAGACGGATCACCACTCCCAGAGGTTTCTCCGCTTCCAGCTGAGGCCAATCACTACAAGTTTAGGGCACTGCCATTCAGTCTCTCGACAGCCCCCTGAGTGTTCACCAAATGTATGGCAGTTATGGTAGCTCATCTTTGACTACAGGGATTCCAGGTGTTTCCCTATCTAGATGACTGGCTCCTTACCACTCCAACCAGGAATCTTCTAGTCCGCAGCCTCACTTACACTCAAGGTCTCGCTCTCCGCTTGAGGATTACAATCAACAAAGACAAATCTCAAATGTCCCCAAAGAAGACCCTGGAATTTATTGGAACAGTCTTCGACGCAACATCCTGTCAAGCTTCTCCCCCCCCCCCCACAGGCTTTCGAAAGTAAGACACCAAATCCAAGACCTTCTTCCTCAGACCTATGTACCAGCATGTCTTGTACTGCAACTCTTAGGTTCCACGGCAGCTGCCATTACGTTAGTACCACTGGCGAGATTGTACAGTAGAATCCTGCAGTGGCTCCTTTCCGCACAATGGTTATTACTAACTCACCCATTAAACCACATGATACATCTTGCAAACCATTGCAAGGAAGAAATGCTATGGTGGATGAAGCCATAAACGAATCTTTGGTGTCGACCATTCTGTCTTCCCCAGCCCATGGCCACGGTGACCATGGATGCTTCATTGTTAGGGTGGGGGGGGGGCATTTCTTGGGAAAGACTGTCCAAGGCACCTGGTCCCAAGACCTTCTTCCTCAGACCTATGTACCAGCATGTCTTGTACTGCAACTCTTAGGTTCCACGGCAGCTGCCATTACGTTAGTACCACTGGCGAGATTGTACAGTAGAATCCTGCAGTGGCTCCTTTCCGCACAATGGTCATTACTAACTCACCCATTAAACCACATGATACATCTTGCAAACCATTGCAAGGAAGAAATGCTATGGTGGATGAAGCCATAAACGAATCTTTGGTGTCGACCATTCTGTCTTCCCCAGCCCATGGCCACGGTGACCATGGATGCTTCATTGTTAGGGTGGGGGGGGGCATTTCTTGGGAAAGACTGTCCAAGGCACCTGGTCCCCCATGGAGGCACATAAATGTCCTGGAACTGAGGGCAGTTCTCTTGGTGTTGCAAGCATTCCATGCATCCCTACCCTCTGGAACCATTGCAATTCAGTCAGACAACATGTCAGTCGTCTGGTATATCAACAAACAAGGTGGAACCAGGTCTTACCCCCGTGTTGGGAAGCCATGAGGATTTGGCACTGGGTGATAGCGTCCAACTGCTTTCTTATAGCAACGTACATTCCCGGGAGTTCCAACCTTATTGCAGACATTCTGAGCAGGAACATCCTGATGCCTCACTAGTGGTCCCTCAACCCTGTAACAGCAGATCGGATCTTCCAACATTGGGGCAAGCCTTGCTGTGACCTGTTTGCTTCCCCTCTAAACTACAAATGCAGAAGCTATTTTGCCCTGATTCCCCCCTCAGGGGGAATCCCAGAGGGATGTTCTTAATGCACTATTGGCCCCCGGGTCTTCTGTATGCGTTTCCCTCATTTCCCCTCATTCCAAAATTTCTCCAGAAAGCTCAGAGGTTGAGAAGCAAAGTGATCCTCATTGTCTCCTCCTGGCCACGTCAAGTCTGGTTCCCCTTTCTATGGCCTCATCTGATTCACAGCCGTGGATCCTGGATCATTCCCAGGACCTGTTATCTCATCCTCAGGGACTGATTCATCCAAACCTGCACAGTCTCAAGCTCACAGCTTGGTTTTTCCACTTCTAGTGATTGCCAGGCTGCCTGACATCCCATCTCCTGTTCATGAAATTCTTCTGGCCTCACACAAACCTTCCACTAGGAAAGTTTATTGTAGTAAATGAACTAGGTTCTCTATTTGGGCCAAAGATCAGAACTTAGACCCTTTCTCTATGCCTATTCAAAAGATCCTACAATACCTGACTACTCTTCTGCATGCAGGAGTCTCAGCTTCAACGATCACTCTACATTTAGCAGCTATCGCCAATTTTCATAATGGTCTTGATAATTCTTCAATTATGTCACACCGCCTATGCAAGTCCTTTTTGAAAGGAGTATTACATGTCAAGCCTCCCTTAGAACCCTGCGACTTGACTTTGGCACTTCATTCTCTCACAGGTCCTCCTTTCAAGCCCTTTGATTCATGTGATTTGAAACTTTTGCCATGGAAAACCTTACTTCTAGTAGCACTTACCTCAGCGAGAAGAGTGTCTGAGCTGCAGGCCTTGAGTGTCAAGAGTCCTTACTTGATCTTCCACATGGATAGGGTGTCCCTTCGTACTGACCCTTCTTTCTTGCCCAAGGTCATTTCTGGCTTTTCCATTAACCAATCTATTGACCTGCTGGTTTTCTTCCCTCGGCATTCTGATTGAGGAGAGTACCTTTTGCACACCCTTGATGTGCATCGGCAGCCTCATTGTTATTTGGACAGGACTAAATCTTTCAGGAAAACAGATAAATTGTTTGTGGCCTTTGCAGGACCGAGATTGGGTAAACCTGTTTCCAAAGTGACTTTATCCTCTTGGCTTAGTAACGTCATTACCTTTATTTACCAACAGAATAAGCTATCCTTGCCTTCCAGAATAAAGGCTCATTCTACCAGATCTATGGCTACTTCTGTAGCTTTTCATTCCAGAGCTTCTATCGATGATATCTGCGCAGCAGCCACTTGGGCAAGACCTCATACCTTTATATATCATTACAAATTGGATTTGGCCTCCAGGGGATGAGCATCTTTTGGTTCTGTGGTGCTCAGGAATATCCTTCCTTAGAGCCACCCAGGACTCAAGTAGCTGGGGACTCTGTCCTATTTGTAATGAATGAACAAAGATTTACAACGTTAGATAAAGAAGTTATGTCTTATCATAATGTTCCATCTGTGTTGTAGATCTTTGCTCATTCATTACTTCCCATCCTCCTTCCCCCTGCCTGGACTCCTGGTGGACTTTAGGAACTTCTGGTTAGGGTATTTGCTCAGACAAAGCCTTGTACTATTTTTTCTATTACTACATCTGTTATCTAAGGCCAGGCAAACTTGATCTGGAGTAACTAGGAGAGGGGCATTATGGGTAGGTCTTAGCTGAGAGTTGTTGGCTTGCGCGAGCTTGGAAACGGCCGTATCTGTTCTGAGGACAGAACCAGGGTCCTATTTGTAATGAATGAACAAAGATCTACAACACAGATGGAATGTTATGGTAAGACATAACTTTTTTTTTTTCTGTAACTGTGTGAATCTATTCATCTGTGATATTTTCATATTTCCTGTTGTGAAACTCTGGTATTTGTTGTAAGTAGATATTTAGTATTTTCATGTTTTTCTTTTTATTATTTATTTTTAAATGTATTTAAACTTTTCATTGTGGCTGGTCCTTTAGAGAATATTCTAAACTTTTAGAGTACTTGTATCTATTTGGGGACTCTGTGGCCACTCCTGAAAGCCTTACTGCATTGGTCAAACACTATCATTTGTATTAATATTAATTTCACTCAGTATAATTGGATAGCCTTGTAAGACCCTTAGTATAGCTGGCTTTGAAGTGTCTGGTGCAGTGTAACTACTTTATAGTCTGGGCAGAAGGAAGCAAAGCTGGTAAATCTGTGCCAGCCTTTCCCATGTATGTGTGTGTGTGTGTGTGTGTGTGTGTGTGTGTGTGTGTGTGTGTGTTTGTATGCAGATCATATCTCCCAAGTGTGTATGTGTCAGTCCCCTTGGAGCAGGGGCAAGAAGTATGGGTTGCACAGACAAACTGGTAGAGGACTTGGCTTAGACACTCAGCTGAGGACTCAACTTTATAACTGTGCCAGTGGGTAGTCTTATTGGGGACCTGGAGGGAGACAGAGAAATCCAAACCCCAGACTGAGTGTATTCCCTTAAGGGAAATTGTGCTTGATGCAGAGAGTTGCATCTAGAAATACCATGTGTATCTATTTTTGTCACAAGTGAACACCCCTCTCCAGAGTCAGTTGTGAGGATTCTGGCTCCTTTATTACTGGCCTAGAGAGGGAACGTCACAAGTGGTATCTGAGTTACTTTAAGCCAAACAATCTATTTCTCCATTTTTTTTCTAAACCGAAAGTGAAAGGATATTCCATGACTTGAATGTCCACAAACAACTCTGGTACTATCTTGACAGAACTAAATCTTTTAGATGTTCGGATCAATTGTGTATTTCTTGTGAAGGTAAGACAAAGGGACAACCTGTGTCAAAACGGAGTATTTCTAAATGGTTTCTAATGCTATTACCTTTTGTTATACTCCCCATAACAAATTTATTCCAGGGAGGGTCAAGGCCCACGAAGGTCTTGGGTTTATTTATGGCTTTTTGGAAAGGGTTGGATTCTAGAAGCTTATACGTGGTCCTTTGTATGTACATTTACAAAGCATTACAAGCTTGATTCCTTCTCTATGTCCAAATCCAAGCTTTACAAGGACCGTGGAGCTCCTGGACTCTTCTCTTTCCACCTGCCAGATGTAGTTAGCTGTGGTAATCTACCCATATAGGTAAGGCTATTGCAGTAGTGATCAATATGATGAACACTGTATAGTTGTGTAAGCTGAACTTACCATAACAGTAGATGTTCAGATGATCACTGCTGCAGTAGCCACTCTCTCTCCCTCCACCTCTTGTTTTTTATGCCAGGGTGTGGACATTGTTTTGTTGTTCCTAGCATTGCTTTTTAAAGGCTCAGCCTCTCTTCTTTCCTCTGCTGGCAGGAAAGCTCTGTAGAGCTTTACTCCCAGACTTGTCTTTTAGTCAACTCAACTTGTGTTGCTTGACAGTTGGGCATGTGGAAGATGCCCTGAAGTTTTGGAAGTTGGCCAGCTGTTATATCTTTGGCAGGATATAACCCATATACCTAAGGCAAATTTATTTCATTTTTACATTTGATTACTGGGAAAGTCTGACTGGATGGAATGTCCATTTTCAGCAGAGGCCTGGATAGAAAAGCTCCACATAGAACAAAGAAAAGATGTCTAAAATAAAGATAAAAGAGGAGGAGGATAACAAATAAAAAAACAGCTTTACATAGAGTAGAATTTTTCATAGTTTAGACAGCCACAAAATGTGTACAAATAAAGGTATAACTGAGCTAAAAAAAAGTAGCATAAAGGGGGTGTGAAATAATGCAGCAGTGATCATTCGAACATCTATTGTTATGGTAAGTTCAACTTACACAACTGTACTTTCGTGAACCATATGGTGCATGGAATGTGTAGGGCACAATTTAGAGTGAAGTCACGTCTAAGAACAGTAGGTATAGTGTGCCATTGCCAGTCTGAATACAGCACATGTTGACTAATTACAGTGTTGGATTATTTGCATGTATAGACCCTGGGTTTATTGGTGGTTTCAAAGCAAGGTATACCTTCACGATGCAACTGAATTGAGGTGGTGCTACATCATGGCAAAGTCAAGTCTGAGAGTGGTTACAGTATTAAGTAAATAATTTGGTCATATACCACTGTATATGCTAAATAGCTGTCTTGTAGCAATAGTCTTGGGCATCAGTTTACATGCCTGAAGTGTATGCGGTGTTCTGCTGATATGTACCAGGGAGTCAATTTAAATATTTGGTTACCCATTGTCCTAGCCTAGGTATACAGTCTTCCAAATCCAGAGTCAGTATATGGCTCTGTTTAGAGTTGGTCAGCCTAACCACAATGCAGACTCATTTTAAAACCAGAGTTTAGCAGTGAAGGTTGAGCAGGAGTAGGTATTGAGTCTTTGTTTTTATTCCCCTCATCTGAAACCTTTCCACTCAGTCCCCACTGCCTACCATGCTAGCTTCTCACATACTGAACACTGTACGTCACTTTACTTTTACCCTACTTTACTGTGGTTTGAACATCCGTGCTTAGCCAACCATGGTACTGATGCCTTGCGCACCTGAACTTGCAGTTAATGGCAGCCCACAGTATTATTTCTTTGTATTGCTAAATCAGTCCAGATCTTTTATAGATGGATTATATACTTCTCATTGTTGTGTTATTTTCAGCTTATTTTTGTTGTAGGCTTCAAAGACTCTTAAACATGATTTGTGAACTTTGCTGTCTTCTCGCAAAAATAAATGCATAAGTAAATAAATCCTTCCTGTTTACCTGTTATCCTGTTTTGCCTGCATTCTTATTTGTAGAGCATTCAGACAATATCCTATTTGACCCTTTCTCATTCCCTCTTCTCCCTAAATTAAAAGAACCTTAAGAACGTTTTAGTTCTCCCAAAACTCTGTGGCTATCCTTTCTAACAGATGTGCCTTAGAAACTAGCACGTCCTTGATATTAAACTTTGAACATAATATAAGATTATAAGATTTGTTTTCTTATAACCTTTCTTCTTTTAGTGCTAAACATTTTACTTTAATAAACAATAAGCTCAAAGTATACTTGTCATTTAGAATTAAACAAGATGCCTGCTTTACTAAGATGTCTGACCTTTTTGGCTTGCAGGCCACACAGACCTGGTAAGAATTGGGAATCACATTTCTGTTATTCAGCATATATCTGCTTTGTCTAGGTACCTATTCCTATTTCAAGGACTAAAATTGCAGTTCTTAGAATGTTGTTTGAAATTGCTAGTCAATCCAAATTGCATAAATCTGGTACTGCACTTTCATGGCATTTTCGCCATACTGCAAGTTCAGAGATCTTGGAGAAAGCCTACATTTATTTATATTTGTGTCTCATCAAACTTCGAACTCATGAGAGTGAACACAGAAAGAACAATCATTTTAGATCAAACCTAAAATTATTAAAATAAAAAAAAAAACAAAAAAAAAACTTTTTTTTGCAGGGGGCAAGCCCTACTTGCACATCCCATACCCCCTGCTGATTATATATAGCAACTCTGAGATCACACAACAGCAGGGTAAGTGCAAATTCCCTGACCCCACTGGACAGCAATCTTATACAAAAGGCTGCTGCCAAAAATTCCATAAAGAAGAAAGTTCGTTAATATGAGCTGTCACTTTTCTTTACAGGTTCAAAAAGAATTTGCCGCTACATTAGAAAACCTTTACAGATGTGTGATTTCTGGAGTCACTGTTGTGTGATGTGTATTTATGACAGGAAGCTGGTTTCCATTATTGCCAGAGTGTCAAAGAAGTGTATCACCACAGTCTGTGAACAAGAACAAATTTCTTACCTTTTTGATGGTTATGTCTCTAAAACTGAACTGTAATCCAGTAGAAGTAGTAGTGGTTATGTTATGTTAGTGTATTTCAGCTTGTCACCATAGATATATGCACAAACCCCAACTGCACAAAAATGAAAATAACCACATCCTTTGTGCCACTCTAAAGTTTGACTGAGGTGACTTCAAAAGAAAGTACACCCATAGTAATGCATTTCAACTGGGTAATGCAAAAGCATGCTAACTCAGCTAGACTAAAAACAATTAACGTTTTAAATGTTATCAATTGACAGCAGGTATCAGTCACTTTCACCCACAGACTCTCCTCATACACATTAATTACAACCAGTTTGGCTGTGTATACCTCAAATGTCTAATTGTAATCAATTCAAAAATAATGGATATAGCAGTGCATATCAGAATGTTTCGCATAAATGAACTTTGGCCCTTCAAGGCTAAATGGTGGCTAAAAGACAGCAGAGATCAGTATATTTTATCCACAGACCGGAAATAGAGGAATCTATCTTTACAAAGAGGACAGTCACCAGTGAAGTCCCTAGGGTTTGGTGCTGAGATCTCTCCTGTTTGTCTTCTATTTCTCTGAAGTAAAAGCCAATACCAAAGAGTTATGTCTGACAAAGTTTCAAGATTACTGCAAACTAGGAGCAGTAATTGAATACCTGAATTATTTGGCCATCCTGCAGAATGGTTTGTCCCAAATAATTAACTGGTGCCAAAATCATGGACTGAAATTAAATGCCAAAAAATGCATAATTGTATCCTTTAGATGTCATCTATCCCAGGGAACTACCACATTAACAATATGACCCTAAGAGTTGACCCAGTTGTTTGTGATTTGGGAGTTTATATGGACAGTGACCTAATGTTTGACCTATATATATCCACTGTCGTAAGAAAGACCTTCTATATTGTGCAGCTTGTAAACAAGGAAATTGTGTCTAGAACTAGGAATGTCATTATCCCCATTTATTCAACCCTCATTAGTCCAGTCATTGAGTAAAATGCCCCTTTTGCATGCGTCAGTCCAGACACATGCAACAGTCGGAATGCCCACAGAGTTACCTTACAAAAAGGATCAGCAGCTAAACTATATGTCCTTCATGGACCGACATAAAGACTTGTCACTATACTCTATCCGAAATACTCATAACAGGTGAGCTATGTCTGGCATACAAGGCATCCACCGACCCAGTACTGATGAACCTGCTGTACATCAGCAAGTCAAATGACATCAAAAATACTCTGTCTCGTGATCTAAACATCTTCTGCAACATCAACAGAATGATTTGGAGGGGCGGGTATATTTTGCAGAGGATACCACTGCTGTGGGACAGATTTTGCATCCACATAAAATGAAGCGCATCTCTGTCCATATTCAAGCACAGTGTGGATATGGATGGGTAATAGAAAATTCACCACAGGACCGACCCCTGTACTACTAATGGACAGAGGCATGGGTAAGGCCAATCTAACAACAACAAATGGGATAGGTTAATTCCAGCACCAAAGGGGAAATTGGCTAAACTTAAAATAGTCCACAGGAGCAGTTAAATAACTCCTTTTGTCTTCAGACTGCCTTTACACACACCGTTTCACAGTGTACACTCCAGTTGTTTTGAGTGCGCTCAAGTAAAGAAATAAGTAGTAGCCACAGTAATGCATTTCATTTTGGTTCACACAAATGCATACTAGCCTGCAAAGGCAGATCAAAGATTGTTTCACTGTAATCAAACAATAACAAGGGTCATTTACTTTCATCCACAGACTGACTCTGTACTATTGTAGTGTTAGGCGAGCACATCTCATTCTTGAGAAAATTCTTGGAATGATACTTGAACTAGTTTCTAATAAAAGTAAACATTAAGCACAGCAAAGAATGGTTTGGTAATAGTTAAATCACTACATTAGCCAACTTGGGCAGTATCAGATGTATAATATTTTTAATGAAAACCCTCAAACAAAAACCAAATATATTTTCAGAATATCCCCATCCCCTATTAACTTAGAACAGATGCACAAAATTATGTACCCTTCACAAAGGAACAATTGTCCCAAATCAGTAGCTGCACCCACAAGCATTACCTATCCTAAAATTAAGGTTACCCATACTGAAGTACATGCTACAGCCTGTATTCCCTCTTGCACTGTTTTCTGTCTGTTCTTTTCTTGTCTGTATTCTTATCTGTATTCCCCTCCCAAATGTGAAAAACAACATCAGATACACATTAATCATTAAAGTAAATTATAAAGTATTAAAGCCCAAATGAAAAAATTTAGAAATTGAACATCGGTGTGACACAGCATCAAGAAGGCAAGTCAAAGCAGAGCTGATAACAATTGTTTGATAACAGTTGTTTATCTGCCATTGCAAACAAGAGCATTGCTGTGCATCAAAATGACAGATCGCTGCTTTCATACTGTAGCAGGACTGAGCAGTATATAATTATAAGAGATTGTTACTAGAGCACAAATCTGGCCACAAAATGCTTTCAGTGAAATTTAGTCAAAGGCACTATAGCAACAGATGTCAAATGAGTTAACAACTTGTTGGATTCCTGGTGGTGTTCTGCTGGCTCCAAACAGGAAAAAGTAAAAATGAGGAAGTAATAGAATCAACCACCTATTCACAATCATTAGAAGAAATAATGATCACAGTTATACTGAATTTTAAGATACAACTGCAACATCCCAAATATAGATGTTACTGTACTCAGAAGATGCATCTGAAGCTTGCATTGATCAGCTGATTAACTAACTTGCAGTAACTTGCCATCAATAAGGAAAGGCAAGGAAGCAGATCACGTAAATCAGCAAAACTCCAGATTTAGAAACACATTCATAGCACCACAACATTTCAGAATATGTTATTCTCTGGGATTAGCTTCCAGAACCAAAGATCAACAAGATATGAATGCTGTACCTTTCTTATGACAGCACTTTGACCAGAAACAGTAAAGTCAATGGAAAGAGAAAGCCGAAGAAATAAGGCAAATCCTGTGCTTATGTGTAGAGAACCGGGAGGAATTGACCACTTACTGCATAAGTCCCCTCAGAGGAGGTGCAGGAAAGCAAATATGTTCATATGCTCTTACTATTATGGCTATGGGAACTACTGAGAAGTATTTTAAAGTATCAGTCATATAGTTTGAAAGGACTAAATATGGATATCAATTGGCAAGCATTTCTTTGAATATTTTGTGTATTAAATGATTGAATTGATTGTTTTTATTAGCAAAGTTACATAAGTAGTATTGTTGATGATGTTTGTGTCCCCCTGGAAGGCTGTGAAGCCAAGGTGCCACTGACTTTTAAAAAGTTGGTAAGTAATCAGTTCTTGTTTGTAGCTCATAGGTTTGCACGGTTACGTTATTCTGTATGCTCCCAAGGGGTCATAAGATGAGGTAACGAATCTGGCTATAATCTGATCATTTGTTTTTGAGTATAACTATGACTTTGCTAGTTCCAGATCTGCATCATATGGAATTTCTTAATGAGAAACAATGGGGTTATGAAAAAATGCATAGCTTTTCTACAGTTGCTAGTGGATCTAAATACCTGATAAGCATTCTACCTTCAAACGGAGAGAGTGCTATCACTGCATTGGAATCAGATTTCTGTAGTAACACAGATTCTGATATTTTTAAGGGTGAGAAAAGGCCTCAATGTCAGAGATTTTGTTGTTAGTCATCTGGCACTTCCTTGTGATACCTTGATATTTCTTGGATTGGAATTTGGTACGTTGTGTCTGTCAGGTAAGTCTGCCTAAGAAGGTATAATGAGGCTAGCAAAGGTTTCAGCAATGTGCAAAATCATGACATGAACCATGAAGTGGAAACACTGATTGATTTATTCCAGAGGTATTTCAAAACTGTTAATGATAAGTCATTTTATTGAACTGATTGCTAGTGGTAGAAACTTTGGGACTCAGCTCAAGACTTTTGACAAATCAAGTTGATTGAAAGCCTTTTGAGCTGCAGAAAGGGAACCTCCAGGGAATAAATAACAGACTATGAGAAAAGCCTGCTTTGTATACTAATATAATAAGTTTCCAAGTGTTATGGGGCATGATATGAATGACCACTGGGAAGATGGACATCAATGATAAGTTAAAACTGCTGGGATAGTGTCTGATGCTTTGCACTGAAAAGTATGGGGGAACTATAGACCCAGAAATAGTGGTGAAGAAAGAGTATGTTTTACAGCCTGCTTCAAATGAGCAGTGACATTGTACCTAGTGGAATAGTAAAAACTAATTCCAGGAGCTACTAGAAAACTGTGGTCTGCCTGAATCAACCCTCTGTGTTTGTGTGATAATCCGCATGGGTCTGAGTTGGTGAAGTAAGTTGTCTGAATTGCAACTAGAACTGTTCATTTAAGAGGAATACTCGGGTCCAGTTAAGCCAGGTTTCAGGTATAACGAGTGGAATGTACATCACATGAATGAAATAAGTTGAGCCAGAAGGAGTGGAAAGAAGAAAGGGTGCTGTGAGAACACCACTACAAAGGCACGTGGGTGGAAGAAGTGTAAATTGAAAGAGAGCATCTTGGAAAACATGACAAAAGAAGCAGTTCTGAGTAGTGAGCTGTGAACTTTGAGAGAGACTGAAGTGGATGCCCCTAAAAATCTGCAAGAAAGATAAGTAAAAATTAGGCCACTCAAGGCTCTTGGGACTACAGAGCCTGGCGTATGTTGTCTGGGGGTAAAATATACAGTACATTTATGTGAAAGCCAAGATTAGGATGAAATAATTTGGACAACATTTAGCCAATAAGATTTGTCAATATGTGATGGAATAAAAATCCAAAAAAACAATAAAAACTTCATGTCACCTTCAAAGTGATATATACTATTAAAACATTTAAGGGAATTTGAAGGTGACGTGGAGTTTTTTGGCTATATTTATGTTAAAGCTGAGATGTGATAAACTTAGTAAACTCTTAGTAAATTTTATTTTATTTTAATTAAATAAATATGTTAAATTAAAAATTACATTTTATTGACTGGGTTAGCCTTGCTGGGCAGAGCCCATTTTCAGAGAGGACTGGGGATGTACAATACAGTACAACACAGAAATGTGCCAGTTTGGTATTTGTAAAATGCAATACACACACGTACCATTTCCATAGTTGTAAAGCAGAACTTTCAGTATAGGAGGAGTAGTAGTAGTGAACTACTTGAAGGCAATGACTGTTAAAAATATTGAGAAGCAAATACTTCAACACTGATTGCACATTGCAGAGCAGCTCTGTCTACTGAGCATTCACGAAGAGAAGATGTTGTAGGAAAAGCTCCATATTATGGGTTAGATTTGCAGGCATGGAACATTGTGAGTAAAGGGAATATACAGTAGAATGCATGGAAAAAACCAACACACAACTCTGACAGTGGCAAATATGAAGAGAGATTTTACTGTGCACCTAGCCATCCAGTGGAGTTCAGAATATATGTACAAATGAAGGACTCTGTATAAGTCAGTGCTGAAGAATTTTGCCTCCGTAGTGTTAATGATCATTGCCCTCAAATAGTCCGTACAGGCTTTTCCTTGAGTCACCTGCCAGCATGTCACTGCTGCTATTCCGCTATCATTTGGGGTGAAGATGGCTGCGGTCATGCATTCCTTCTCAGATAATTAGATGTGTCCATTTCAGGATGTCGGGGGAGCCAGGGCCTGTTCTCATTCTCAGTGAGCATAAGGGAGGGGAATGTATCCTGGAAACAGGGTTTGTATACACACACATATAAACACAAACTCTGTGCACATGTGCACACACACCTGCATGCAGTTTAAAGGAACACCCTTGCACCTATGGAATGTCTTTGGATGTGAGAACAAAATGAAGCACCTGGTAAAAAAAAATCACACAGACGCAGGGAGCATATGTAGAATCCCATAGAAGGTATTTGTTTGCACAGTTAGATTAACATGGCTACTAAGGTTCCTTTTCCTTCATGATTCTAAATATATTATGTATAGAATTATTTGAAGTTCACAATAAAACAGTAACATAGTTGTGAAGTGTGAGACTAACAGCAAAGTACAATAGTCGCAGAATTAAGCAAAGATCATAAGACAAATGACACTAACACATACCTTGCATCACCTCTTGCTATGGGCCTGCCTATGTTGGAGAAACTGTAGGACAAGTCCAAGTAAAGCTGCATTACACAAGTGCAAAACTGTATGGGAGTTACTGTGCAAAAGCACCTAAGCAAATAAAGATAATGTCCATAAAGTGAAATTCCTTGGAGGTTTTCTTAAAGTTCCACATCGGTGGACCAAGATCTGAAAAAAACCCTAGAGAAGCAGTGATGTGTATGAAATAAGAGTTTCAGGTTTACGTACTGTGATACTACTGGTTCTGTATAAGTTCTTAGCTTTAGTTAACTGTAATGATATCAGTAGCAGTCCATGTCTATAACTAGATACATATAAGCAGATTTTTTGCACTTGGCATTACTGAGAGCAACTTTGCTTCAGCCAGAGTAAGTCAGTGAAGCATGAGGCATCTATTGTAAAGTGGCATATTTTTGTTTTGCATTGTTTTTTGTGTTTATCGGTTTATTTGATGTGCCAGAACACACAGGCAGAGTATATTCTGATTTAGCTTCTTTTGTCATGCGGTTAGAGGTACTGTACTGTGGTGTGGCATGTTACCAGAAAAGCCTCTGCTTTGGAGGTAGTTTTGTTAATAAGTAGAGTGAAGGTAAGGGGCTGGTAAAGCCATACTTTTAGGGACATTAAAGTATTTATTATCCTTTCAGCATGAGTATTTTCAGGACCTAGAATGATTTTATCCTCCTTAAAATATGTTCAGCTTTTTAGAGGTAACAACAAATTATTGTCCTTGTTTTAGTGTGATTTATCTTCATACCAAGATCTTTTAAGTATTGATGTATATGTTTATCTCCTACAAACTGACCAAGCATTTTATTGTGATGACCATGTGGAGTCCCCCATCTGCATGGCAGGTACAATTGAGTTTGTTGAGGTTCATCATTAGTGCATTAATGAAAAGTAACAGGTGGGTCCTAGAGTGCATCACTGTGGAACCCCTTTTTTCACTGGTTGTAAGGAGGATTGAGCCTGGTGAGTAATGACATGGAAAGCTCAATTCTATATTACCAAAACTGTAGATTTTGGTTTCATTCAGCAGTTTGTGGTGATCTAATCAGTAAAATTCTGTTGTGAGGTCTAGGAAAAAAAATAACTCCAGTTAGCTTGCCACATTCTGTGAACCTGAATCATTATGGAGTAGTGGTGTTTGTACAGATACTGTGACCTGTTCTAAACATTTGTTTGATAACTGAGAACGTTAAAGAAAAGATGATCTACTGGTCAGAAAATGTGTGAATTGTAGTTATTTTAGATAGCTTGGAGTGAGTGGAAAAAACGTTTAAATAGGTATAGTAAAATTTATAATTATTACCATATTGTTTCTTGTTTTGACTTTAGGTGAACACTGTGTTTAAAGTGGAGGTGGACAAATCAACCATGGCCAGGAATAACCCAGAGGACAGTAATTCTTGTGAGGACTCCCTTGACTCTGAAGACTACTTGTTTGTGGAATCAAAACACTCATGCAAAGTTCTTGAAGGTCTCAATAGCCTAAGACTGAATAATGCATTTTGTGATGTAATCCTGTGTTGTGGCGGGCAGGAGTTTCCTTGCCATAGGATAGTTTTGGCCTCTTTCAGCTCCTATTTCAGAGCTATGTTTTCTACAGACCTTGTTGAGTCCAAGCAAGATCGAGTAGCTATCAATGGTGTTGAGTCACAGATGATAGGAATGCTTGTGAACTTTGCTTATACAGCCCAAGTGGTGATCACAAAGGCCAATGTCCAGGCTCTGCTGGCTGCTGCTAATTTGTTAGACATTATGGCAGTGAGAGAAGCTTGCTGTAAATTTATGGAGAGACAGATGGACGAAATGAACTGTTTAGGGATCCATTGCTTTGCAGAGGCCCACTCTTGTGTTGAGCTGCAGGAGAAAAGCATGCAGTACATTTTGCAAAATTTTACTGTGGTTTGTAACCAAGAAGAGTTCTTGTCTCTTTGTGTAGACAAACTAACTGAAATTATTTCCAGTGATGATTTGAATGTACCAAAAGAAGAGACTGTTTTTGAAGCTGTATTACTCTGGTTAGAAAGAGAAAAACAAAGGCAACAAAATTTTGAGAAGGTAATTATAACTGTTAATGAATGTTATAATTTAAGAAATAAACAATAAATGTTAAGTTGTCTATCTCGCCTTCATTCTTGCTGGATGGATGGAAGCCTCCCGCCCCGCTCCGACAAACTCTAACTCTAAAGTTGGTTCCACCGCTTCAGGCCTCTTATATCCCCACATGCTAGGCGAAGTAGTAGGAGATCTGCTCCTTTGCGCTTTGCCCGAGGTTGGTTGCTTCTACGGGTTGCTTCTGAGGTTCCTGTTGATTTCTTTTGGGCGACTGTGGAATCTTTTACTAGTTCAGATCTTTTTTGATCCACCAGTGTCAGTTTCTTCTTTGATTCTTTCTCCTTTTCTACCCTGCAGCTCATGTTTTTTGAAATTATTATCATGGAAAACTTCTTTCTCTGGTGGCTATCACATCAGCTAGAAGAATTTCAGAACTTCTCCCACACTGTTTTGTGCGTCTTATCTTCCATAAGGACAGAGTTTCCACTCTTTCGCACTAACCTACCCGTCCTTTTTGTGGTGTGGTTTCAAACTATAAATCAAAATCAAACTTCCTGTCTTTTGTTACATTGGGTTATATAATTTATGCCAAGATATCTGTGTGTTCCACAGAGGCTGGGTTGCCATTCAGGAACTGCAGTCACAATCAGTGTTACAGACTGTTTTTTAGGAAAGAGGGCAATGATAATGTACTGAAAAGGATGGATACTGATTTTATGATCAAATAATTTTTTAATTATAAAAAACTGTTAACCCTCAAAGGGGAAAGGAATGTGCAACTTATTTATTTTTCCCTGCTACATGCCAACCATTAGCTGCTCTGTGATCTGTTGGCCCAAATTAGACATTAGTCACGTCCTCTTGTGGGATGAAAATTAGTCATGGAAGACTGTCATGCAAGCAGCCATCAATGTTTCAGTTGTTATGGCCCTAATCCCTCCCCTGGCAGTTGAAATGCACTGTCGCAGATGTGAAGGCTTGCTGCACCTTCCTCTTTAAGTATTTGCATTCACACAGATAGCCTGTAAAAGCTGCTACATGGATGTAGTTAGTAGAGCCAAGCATGTTCTCCTGGCCCATTTAGTGCATGCCATACACCCCTCTCTGTTGATGCTGCTAGTGCATTAGGCTGGAGTACCCCCTTTTTCCATAATGGGTGGGACAACAACAGTCACTTACCCTCTTCTGTCTAGCTCCTCTGGCACCTCGGAACTGTGGTTGTCTGGATCATAATCAAGGCTCCATCCATCTACACCATAAAGCCAAGATAAGTAAGTGATTTTTTGAAGCAGGATGTAAGTAGGCCATCTATGTTTTGTGTTGTTGGAGTTTCATGGATTCCAGAGATACTTGCACGTCCTGCACTTGGTTTTACATAGCAATGTACTTGGAGTGTATCATCAATCTTTTGTTTTACAGGGGAACCATTTAACCTGACTATAGATGAAGACCTGCTGGCCATCTTGTCTACATAGTTTCCTATCTTTTAAGTAAACTGCCGTCCATATCCTTATTAACATAGTTATTATTTCCACTCACGAGAAGTGTCCAACAGGTCATAAGTCTGGGTTTTGGAGTGAATACTCATACCCCACGCAGAATTAGATTGCATCAGTTACCGACTTGGTCTAACTTTTTAGCTCTGGAGAGAGTTATGTTACAGCAACAGATTTATAATGTGGTACTTAAAATCATGTTTGCCATCTTGTTATAGCCCCTCTCCCATTGTATTAATAAGGACTGCTTGAAAATCTTGCTCTACTTTTCACCATTTCTTGTGGTAAGCTGTTTGTATCTGATGTCTACATCCTTTTACTTTACAGTACAACACACCACAGCAGTAGAATTAACATTGTGTTTGTTAGCTGCTGCTGTGGGTTGGTCATATCTTAATAGGAAGTAAGTAAATCTGTTAGGTAAAGTGCTTGTAGTTCTTGCTACCACATGTGGGATTGTGGAAGAGAGTTTTATATGTGCCAAGAAGCAAACACAACAGCTTAATGAACCTCAGTCTTGAGAGGTAGTTGTGTTGTCACAACACTGTAAGGGAGTGTTTGAATGTTGTTGTCCTAGCAGACAAATTACAGTATGAATTCCTTGTGTGTAGAGTTTAGTTTAATTTTATTCTTGGGGCAGGGGGATACAAGCTCCTTTCTTTTGTCTAGATAACGGGTTTCACTCCACTCTGCTTCCTTGGACAGTCTAAATAAATATTCAGCATCACAGATGATTTGTGTTACATTTAAATAAAACTCTTTACTAGAGAAGTTTAATCAATGTCTTTACATTTAGCTGTTGACCCTCACATTCTGCTTTAATTATCCATTATAAAACCATTCCTTACTGGTATGGTTCACTAGTTTTATACATACATATCCTTTTTGTTTGTTTAGCAGTATGACTTGATCATGGTGGAGTATCAACATGAATGTGTGTTCCATCACTGGTACATCACTGGTACAAGTAACTTGGCTTTCAGTAGTGTGGGTGACACTGGTCATTACTGGCCTATGTAAGGATTACCAGAGTCTGATTCCACTCCAGGCAGAAGATTTTGTAGACATAAAGTGTTCAGTCATGCAATCAGACTAGTTGTCCTATCCTAAATATGACCCCCTCATGTGACGGGAGTTCTTTAAATTTTGTATATTAACTGATATTAGCAGTGTATTTTATGTACTTATTCTTGACTCAACCTGTATTCTGTTTGCCAGGTATATCCTTACCAGGAGCCTGTGTCCACAAAAATATATGTTGCATTTAAATCTGTCATTCACTTAAGGTTCTTTTTTGCAGTTTTGCTAATATTGTGTCACCTTTAATTTTTCTGCAACTTGGGAGGCATAAATGAAGATATCTCAGTATTTTCTAGTGGTCTCTCTGTTCTAAGTGCTATGTTCTCCTTGTCCTACATACTGTGTTACTATTCCACCTCCATAATATTTGGGCTATAGCTGGGGTACTAGAGAAGTGCTCCCATTTTTTTTCATAGTTTCATACTACTGGTTATGGCCAAGGGCAGTTGAGAAGTTTAGCCATGATACCTCTTGGTATTAGAACTGTACTAGTTACTTATTGGGAGAAGATTTTCCTCATACTGTGGGTATGAATTTACACTCTGCCATGCAAGAGTCAAGTCTATATTTTAAAGTAGATAAGATCTTACTTTGTTTGGCATATAGCAGGCATTTATTCCAAAGGCAGGCAGGGAATGCAATGGGTTATGAATCCGTCATGCCAGCAGGTGATGATAATCATGAGATGGAGGCTGAGACCTTTGGCATGAATGTTAGACGGATCATTGGTTCTGCAAAGGTGGAGGAGATTGCAAAGGATTGGGATTTTCAGTGTTTTAAACAATAAACCGAGATCATCGCTTAGGCATCTACACAAGAAAGACTAGAGAAATGGTCTTTTTTTTTCCAGAGTTAATCCAGCAGTCTTTCTGGCCAGGAATCTGTGAGATTTTTCAAGCTGGTCAAGGTGCTTTTGTGAGATGCATTCCAAAAGGGGCATTGCATTCAAAAATAGATCTAATAAGAAAGGAGAGCCAGCTCCATTTGTGAAGAGGGATAATGCCCTGACTGTGTCCCAGGTGACCTAAGTAATTGTCTTGGGCACCTACTGGAGCTGATATTGGAGAACAAAGGAGTGGTGTGGAGACTGGAGATTCAGTGGAAAGTGGGCAGGGTGGTCTTGAGAGTTTGTGTCACATGTGGAAATGATCAACATGCCCTTGCTAATTTCCACTGCACACTTGATTTGGGTTGTTATGGGCATTTTCAAAGGGGTTACGGCTGTAAAGCCACAATCCCCCTGGACTTGGATGGTAAAATATATATATATAATATATAGCTAGACCAAGACTGTGAGAAACCTAGATGAGATAAAAGTACAGATCAGCTGAACAAGACAGAAGCTTCTCCATGACAGCTAAAACGTGATGTGCAAAAGAAGTATTGCTATCAGCACAGGTATCTTAAGTCGCATAAAATTGCATCTGCTTTCAGAAGGGTACCAGCAGTGTGGTAAGAAGAAGAGTTTATACCTTTCCAACAAATAACTTACTGTAGTTCTTGTCATTTAATGTGAGCCCGTGACTGGCTTGCCAGCTGTTGGTCTGGTCCATGCATTGCTGGAGTATGTGAGCGTCTTTGGAAGATTTGACAGTTGTGCACAGTTTGCAATCCTCAGCAAACGCAGTTAGCTACAGTTCCTTGATATCTGCTTTCACTTCTGAGAATTTGATGTCAAACAGCAAGGGGCTGAGGACAGGGACTTGTGAAACCTGTCTGGTAGCACTCCTGAAGCTAGACGAGTTATCTACTACCTTAACATTTGGTTTATGTTATGTTGGAAGAGTGTAACTATAATACCAGCACACTGGCTGATGTCAAAGGCCACAGACAGGTCAAGGTAAAACCGTATGAACTGTCAGGCCCTTATCCAGGGCTTCTGTGACCTTTACAAAGAAACTGACTAAGTTTAGTAGATATGACCTACATTTTACAATTCCAGATTGATTTGGGTCCAGGGTTTGTAGATCACGTGTGTCAGTGTTTATCAACTTGGTAGTTATGCAGTCTGTAACTATACAGATGATACTTGAAAAGTTGATAGGTCTGCGGTTTCTAGGGTTTGTCATGTGCTGCCTTTGGTTAATTGTACCACTATGGCTGTTCTCCATACTTCATGGGCATAACTTCCGGAGAGACTAACTGAAGAAGTTTAAGATGAGTTTGGCTAGGTGATGTTCGACGCTTACTAGCAGTCATGGATATTATTAGGTTCCACAGAAATTATATTTTTGGTTTTGGATAGTGTGGATATAACTTGGTCTGAGGTGATTTTGGGAAGGATTAAGTAGTTGGTAGTGGATGGGACATCTGACTGGGTTGATGATGTGAAATTAGCTCTGAAGTTGTCTGCAAGGATATTATCAAAAACTTTAGCATCAGAGTGGGATACTGCATTGGAAATAGGTTTGATACCCCGATGGTGTATCATTTTTAAGTTTTCTAATGTAATTGAAGATCTTGTTATCTTTAGATTTAACAGCTACAGTAAGTTCAAACTTGGACTTCCACTCCTTAATGGTGTGTCTGAGTATTTTAGTTATAGTTTTAAGTCCACTTCTATATTGGAAAATGGGATCTGTTACAGGTAGCGTGAATATTTTTCTTATTGTTATAAAGCTTGTTTAAAGGGGAATTCCACTGTATAGGTTTATTTCTGAGTTTACCACTATTATTATGTCGTATGAGAATAGACTGCTTGATGCGTCTGTCCATAAAGCTATTGAATTCAGAGGTATGTGCAGCAGAATCATATACTGGGTTGTTTGGAGACTTGTATCCTTTATAATTGTCAAGAAAGTGTATAAATGGGGATGTTGACGTAATCATGAAATACTGTGCATTTTTGTAGGGGGTAGTTTTAAGGGAGACGGTTACTAACAGAGGGTCAAAATTTACTTAGGAAATCATGGCATTGGGGTAGTACAGTATGGGGAGAATTGGTAAGGACAAGATCAAGAAGATTCTCAGTTCTTGTAGGGAGGTGAACAATTTAAAAAAGGAAATTAACATTAATAAAATTGATGACTGAATGTATTTGTTGCTTGTTGTGTATGTATGCCAGTGTTCTTTAGGATAGATAAAAGCCACCACCTGTTAACCACTTCAGTCTGACTTAGGTACTCAGCATGCTCAGATGAGGACACAGGAGATTTACAGTAAGAAATGATTAGAGTAGTCAGTTTTGTTAAGCATTACTTGGACTTGTAACCCAAAGTAATTTTGGTTACCACCAGTCCGCATACAGTATTTTAATAAGCCAAGGATTCTTCTTGTTTGAAACAACATGCAACTGTTTAATAAATAAGTTAAGCGCTTTCTTCTGCATTAAGTAGATGCACTTTATCAGAACTGTTGGTGTGGAAGAAAACACTTAATATATTTATTAAATAGTTGCATGTTTTTCAGACAAGTGGAATACTTGGCTTGTTGAAATACTGTGTGTAGACTGGTGGTGACCACACTTACTATGGATTATTTGTTTATCGTGCATGTTTTTTCCTCCATTTTTCTTCGTTCATTACTTGGACTTCTATAAGTTCCAGTATGGTGTTATGCATGATGTTTCTCAAAATAGTAGGTTCCCTAACAAATGTAGAGCTTCACCATATTTCCCTGTGGATCCAAATGCATGATAGGTGCTGAACTCTGGCAAGAAGGGAGTACTGTGTTTGCAGTGTAACCAAGTGTATGTGACTACACAAATGTTGAAGGCAGACAAAGTCTAAAAGCTCAAACATTTTGCTGTTCATGTGTGTAGCAGTGAAGAGTGCTACCTTGATATTGGCTGAATTAACAGTTTCCTAGTGTTTATGTCCATGAGTTGAACCTAGCTTTTAAAAAAGAAAACACAGTGGGGGCAATAATGACTTTAATGAGTGAGTGAAAGTCATGAGCCAAAAGGTGAAGTGCATTAGTGGCAAAGTAAGAGGGCCTGTTAACCACTTCATCACAGGCTGGAGCCCCCTGGGTTAACACCAGTTAACTAACCAGTTGCTGAAGCCAGTTATTTTTTTTCTTTGAGCTTAGATGATGTTCATCGTGTTACCCTGCTGCAGTCATTACACTTGGGTTATCCTGTCGTCAGGCGGTCCCGCAGTCGGCCGGATTTTCAAAGTCTTGGTCCGACGGTTGCTGTCGCCTCATCCCTGACGTCAGTGCGCCAGGGGTATATATATATATTGCAGCCGTCGCCATTTTCTTCCGTCTTTCTTTCCGCGTGGTGCCCGAAGCAGAAGCAGTTCGCAAGTGCCAGTCGGCCGACTCCTGAGATTTTCGATTTCGAATTTCAGACCGAAGTCTTCTATAAAGGTAAGTACCCCGTTGGGGAAACTTTTCTTGCCTAAGACCGATGTCAGAAAAAGTTAACAATTGTATTTCTTGTGGGAAGCAAATACCTCATAAGGATTTTCATTCTTATTGCATACCTTGCCTAGGCCCTGATCACGTCACTTCTTGTCGTTTTTGTGCTAGATTTAATAAACGTACTATTAAAAGATGATTTGATTTCGCACGTCACTTTTTTGGTATAAAATTTAATTACACCATGCCGTCGGAGCTACCGACTACCGGCGTGCACAAAAAGCGCAGGGACAAGGACCGACAACCCAGGCCTAAGCCCGATTCCGAGGCCTCGGTTGATCCGGTCTCCGGTTCTCCAGTTATCAGTGAGGCTCCAACGCAGCCTCTTGACTACCGCAGTTCTGGAACCTGAGACCGCTACAGATATTTTGACGGATAGTACTAGGCCGACGCAGCCTTTTACTTCAGGCCCTTCCGACGATTTACCTTTCAAGGACGTCGGTGCTTCTGAAACGCCATTGGTTTCTGAAGGCGTTTTCAGACCGACAACTCTTACAGTCAAAACATTTTCCAAGTCGAAGACTCCTTCTAAATCGAAAAAGGCTTCACTTCAGTCTCCTGTTCAAGGCCTTATGCCTAAGAAACAGATGCTCGAGATGGCTGAGGATTTGATTTCTCTTATCAGGGGTTCTCAGCCTTCTCCTGACTAAAGGCCTAGACAAGAGGAAGATTCTGCTTCCTCTGAACAACTGTCTATTTCTTCGGATTCCTCTGAGGACCAAGACTATTCCTTCTCTCCTTATGAAGATTCTGATGCTGAGGACTCTATTCCCTCAGCATCCCCTCCAGAAGATTATTCTTTTGGGGAAACTTTACACACTATGAGGGAACATTTTCACTGGGAAGGTCAGGATTACTCTGATTCCAAGAAAAGGCTCAGAGAGTTTCTTTTACTCCCCAACACAGACCCCTAGCCATTCCTCCTGTTTTGGACATTGTGGATGATGTCTATTTAGAATCCAGTTTCAACCCTGACTCTCTACCTCCTGCCCCGGCCAAGCCTGACAGATACTACAGAGTACCTGATTCCCACAAATTCCTTTACAAAAGCCCAGTAGCTGACCCAGAGACTATCTCCCAGGGTCCCAAGGGGGCTAAGGCTTCCATGGCTAAAAATCCAGTACCTTCTGAAAGGGATTCAAGAGCACTAGACAAATGGGGGAAAAAGGTTTACACCTCAGCCACTTTAGCTATGAGAGCACTAAACTGTCAATTTCATATGCTTAAGTATCAGCAATTTCTGATATCTCAGTTAAAACAAAAGATAACCACCCTCCCTCAACAATCTGAATTGAAAGAAGTACAGGATTTGTTGCACGCCACCGAGCAGGTGGGCAAACATACCTTACAATGTGGGTTTGATTCTTTAGAGGCCTCCTGCAGAGCAGCTTTCACTGGATCAGTTGTACGTAGGCATGCCTGGTTAAAGGAAAAAAGTCTGCCTGATCATGTTAAGGCAAAACTACTAGATGCTCCCTTACAACAGGATGTTCTTTTTGATGTTAAAGCAGAAGAAGTTTTAAAGAAGATGGAAGATAAGGCAAAATCAATGCAGACAGTCAAAGATTTCCTACAAGTACAACCCTCTCGCTTCAGCAGAAACTGGCCAACAAAAAATTGGTCCTTTCCAGCCACTGACAGACCTCAGAGGGGTAAATATAGACGCCCAAGGGGCAGAGGATAACCACAAGCTCAGTATAAACCTCGCCAATGGGGCACTCCAACCCAGAAGGGAGGAGAAGACCGGTCTCAATCCACCAGAAGGCAAACTCAATGACTTGCACCTCAGCTGGCCAGACAAAGCTCTTTTGTCAGCCCCCCTGGGGGGAAAACTAGCACTATTTGCAGACAACTGGCACATGGTCACAAAGGACAAATGGGTCCTAGACATAATTTTACGAGGATACAGATTCCACTTTCACACCTTGCCAACAAAAAGAGGAATGCCAAACCTGCCACGAAATCAAAGGGCAGAGGCTCAAAAACAAATTACAGCTCTCATGGCCATGAGAGCCATTCAAAGGGTGCCAACTCAAGAGCAAGGCCAAGGATTTTACTCAAGACTCTTCCTAGTACCCAGAAAAGAAAATGCTTGGAGACCACTTCTGGACCTTTCAATTCTAAACACGTAGTTACAAGTTCCCAAATTCAAGATGCTAACACTACAGCAGCTACTTCCCATGTTGGGCAAGGAAGCATGGCTGGTAATGTTGGACCTCAAGGAGGCATACCTGCATGTCCCCTATCAGACAAAGTTGCAGAAGATACCTCCGTTTCATTGCAGGTTCAACCCATTATCAATTCTCTGCACTGCCCTTTGGCTTACCTACTGCGCCCAGAGTATTCACAAAATGTCAGGCACCAGTAATTGCATACTGCAGACAAAGAGGAATTCAAATATATCCATACCTGGACAACTGCCTCATCCAAGCAGAAAGAAAAGACATTCTCCTACAACATTTGGCTTTTGTGAAGCATCTACTAAATTGTCTGGGGTACACAGTAAACGAAAAGAAGTCAAAACTAGTACCCTCACAAAAAATGACATTCCTGAGTGCCAGCTTGGACACAACGGCCCAGAAGGCTTATCTTGCACCAGACAAGCAATTGCAACTGATTCAATATTTCAAGACAATGGCAACAAAGACCCAATTAACTGCAAGAAAAATTCTGCAGGCTTTGGGCTTCATGGCATCTTGCATTCTGATAATACCATTTGCAAAATTGCATATGAGGAGATTACAGTGGTACCTAAAAAGTGTATGGTCTCAACACAGCCACAGCTTGGACACAGTGATATCTCTCATTCCCTGCCTTCAACAGGAATATCTATGGTGGGCACAGGCATGTCACCTCAACAAGGGTCAGCCTTTCACCTTACCCCCACCCAGGCAAACTATCACAACAGATGCTTCAGACTATGCCTGGGGGGCACACATGGCAGGGCTATGCATTCAAGGCCTATGGACTGCAGAACAAAGAAAACTGCACATAAACCAAAAAGGGATGCTAGCTGTACAGAAAGCTCTGACAGCCTTCAAGGATCTACTACAACCAGGACAACTTTCAATAAAGACGGACAACACCACAGTAATGTGGTACATAAACAAACAAGGGGGCACACATTCCTACCCTCTTTGCAGGCAAGCAATAATCTTATGGAACACAGCTCTGGCCTACCAAGTCCAGTTACAAGCTCAGTTCCTGCCAGGACAGAAAAACACATTGGCAGACGACCTAAGCAGAAACATCAAAGATCCCCACGAGTGGATGCTAGACCCCCAAATATTTACAATGATAACTCAAAGATGGGGCCTACCAAATATAGACCTGTTTGCCAGTCCTCAAAACTACCAGCTGACAAAATTTTGTACAAGGACATTCCACCATCAAGCTTGGAAAGTGGACGCTCTCTCCTTCAGTTGGAAAAACCTGACAGCATATGCCTTTCCTCCTTTACCTCTTCTCACAAAGGTACTTTTGAAGGTCAAAAAGGAGAAACATCGAATGATTCTCATAGCCCCAGACTGGCCACGCCAGCACTGGTACCCACTACTGAAGAATATGGCTCACAACCCACCATGGATATTGCCTCAAATGCCTCATTTGCTCACGCAGCAGAACAAGCAGATTCTACACAGCCAGATCAAAACCTTACACCTGGCTGCATGGCAAATCAATTAAGTATCCAACCTGCACCTCTTTCACAAGCAGTACTGGATGTTATTCTAGAAGCCAGGAGACCAAGCACCAGGAAGGCTTACTCGGACAAATGGAAAAGGTTTTCTGCTTGGAACCAAGCTAAAGGCCAAGACACAACTCAGCCTCATATGCCTCACATTCTACAGTATTTAGCTGAGCTGTTGCATAAAGGACTTTCCTTCTCCTCAATTAAGATCCATGCATCAGCTATTTCAGCTCACTACGACACAAATCCACCTTTATTTTCAAATCCTCTCCTAAGGCAGTTCCTCAGAGGGGCAAAAAACATTAGACCACCTAGAAGAGCTCCTACACCACCATGGGACCTCAACTTTGTTCTGGAAAAACTAACGCTTACCTCCCTTTGAACCAGCTTTTTCTGCAGACCTTCATTTCCTATCTTGGAAGACTGCCCTGCTCCTGGCAATAACTTCTGCTAGGAGAGTCTCAGAATTACAGGCACTTATGGCAGTGGAACCTTTCCTCATTTTTCATCAAGACAGAGTTTCTCTATGAACTAATCCTTCCTTCATGCCTAAGGTGGTTTCCAGTGTAGCTTTAAATCAAACCATCCACCTACCCACTTTCTTCCCCAATCCACAGAACAAAGGTGAGAGACTCCTGCACTCCTTGGACATTCACAGGCAGCTTCGCTACTACTTGGATAAAACTAAGGCTTTCAGAAAAACTGACCAGCTCTTTGTTTCCTATGCTACAGCTTCTCAAGGGAGGGCCATATCCAAGCAAACCATTTCTAAATGGATAAGCCATTGCATACGATTCTGCTATACCCATCATGGGAAACCAGTTCCTCCTACCATTAGATCCCACTCTACCAGGGCAACAGCTACCTCTACAGCCTTTCTCAGGGGTGTTCCTACCAAGGAAATTTTAGAAGCTGCAACTTGGAGTTCTGTATACACCTTCACCAAACACTATCACTTACCTCTTTATTCTAAGTCCAGGGCAGGCTTCGACACTGCAGTTCTGCAGGGCCTCATTGCCTCCACTAACCCTCTATGATACCTCCACCCTACCTTAGCTTTGGGATTCAACCCCAGTGTGATGACTGCAGCAGGGTAACACGATGAACATAGTACAGCTTTGTACCTACCATAAATGTAGATGTTCGAGTGTTCACCCTGCTGCAGTCCAGGTTACCCTCCCTCCAACCCCTCTGATCTACTGACTAAATCTCTGCTATCCCTTACTGATGTATTTGCTTATAGCTGAAGGGATTGTGTGTCTGTACAGTGTTCACACCATTTGGTACTAATTTAGATCACCTTTTTGGGGGCACCTGACATCTGGGGCAAGAAAAACTGAAGAAAATGGCGTCGGTTGCAATATATATACCCCTGGTGCACTGACGTCAGGGATGAGGTGACAGCAACCGACGTCGGACCAAGACTTTGGAAATCCGTCCGACTGTGGGACCGCCTGACGACAGGATAACCCAAGTGTGATGACTGCAGCAGGGTGGACACTCGAACATCTACATTTATGGTAGGTACAAAACTGTACTTTTTTATTAGTGATTGTAGACAAAACCGTGTAAGAAACCTCTCTGTGTGGAAGATTTTCAGTCCATATATGTCTAGTTAATGCTGCGGTGGTGGTGCTGCGGTAGTGTTGCCGCCTCATAGCAAGACGTTGTCCTGTTCGATTCTCAGCTAGAGCGTCTTCTGTGTGGAGGCATACGTGAATGGGGCGTGCCTTCGTTGAAGGTTGTGCGTCAGGGCTGGTAACCCGGTACGTAAAAATCCACTACCAATCATTAGTGGACCGGAGTTCCGCTGTGGTGACCCCTAACCGGGAAAACCCGAAAGACACAAACAATATTTCTAGTTAATCACTGTATATTAATCAGATCAGACAATAGTAGTAGAACTAGCGAACGTAAACTTGTCTTAAGTCAAAACAAAACAAAAAGTAATAATAGAAAATATATAATTGTACAGCATTACTAAGTATTCGAAAGTAATCCAAGCAAGGCAGGCAGTCTGTTTCCAGTCGAAAATCCTTTATTAAGTACACAGACAAGCGATCCAAGTAAAACAAAAATAGAGTAATAATTTCCTCACAAACTTTCTAAATATATATATATATATATATATATACTTTTTATCAGGCATGGGAGTAGTTTATTGTGCTGTAAAACAGTGTTATTGGTACACATGTTAAATTTTCACTTCCCTTCCCCCATCAATGTGACATTCGAGCTGATCCTGCCCTACCTAGTAGCTGTCATAATAATATATAACCTTTATGTATTTTCAATAAAATTTATAATGATGTGGTACCTCTTATTTGACCAAATTATTAAGTAGATTATTAAGTCTGTGATTTTTATCCAAGACAATATACTACATGGCTGGAAATATATCAACCTTAGTTCATTTGGCAATCAAAAAATATACATTTTGCATTTAAAAATCAGATGTTAAGTTGTCTATCTCGCCTTCATTCTTGCTGGATGGGTTCGGAGCCGACCTCGGCTCCGACTAAACCACAAAGCTCGAGAGTTGGTTCCACCGGCTCGAGGCCCCTCCTATATCCCACAATGCTAGGCGTGAGTTACCTCAGATCTCTTTGCTGCTACAGCGATCGAGGTGTGTTTTCTACCGGCTCCAGGTTAGTGAAAGTTTAGACTAGTTTAAATTCTTTAAACTTAGGCTAGTTAGTGTAAATTTCTTTACCACTTAGTGTAGTGGACTTGTTTATCCCTTTTATCTTTCCAGTCCCTCCCTCCTCCTTTATAAAGAACACTAGTTCTTCCCTAAGGCCTTCGGCCCTTCCTTCCCTTTCCTTAGAGTGTGTATGTGTTTTACTTGGGATTTATTAACTTACCTTTAGTTTTAAATAATTCCCTTTTAAACCTATCAGTGTAATCTGTGTGTGTGTTTTTGTGTGTGATTACACTTGGGTTCCTTGAGTATGTCCAAGGATACAAAGGTCTCAGGCTTCAAGAAGTGTGACTCGTGCTGTCAGAAAATGTCTCTGACAGACGGTCACACTTCTTGTGTGTACTGTCTGGGACCTTTACACCTGCAGGACTCTTGTGCTCTATGTCATGGTTTCAGCCCAGAGTCCTGCAGGAGAGAAAAATAAGCTCATTTTGAGGGCTTAATTAAGCCTGAAGGTTCCCTTCCTGTGTCTTCAGGGAAACCTTCTAAGGCTTCTAGGACCTCGGCTCCAGCTTCAGAGTCGAGGCCTAAGGCTTTGAACCCTACTGCTTCATCGGCTCCGGCTGGAGCCGGAGTCTCTGACTACTGTTTCAGTGGTTTCCTCAGCTCCGGCGGAGCCGAGGCATTAGAGAGTCATGGGTCGGCTCCGATCATACCGCCGAGCCGACATCTAGAAAGAGATCGAGGTCACCGCCCCTTGGCTCCGTTCATTCGGCTCCAGCGTCTCCCCTGCTGTCTGAACGGAGCCATAGATCTCACTCCTCCAGGTCATCGAGGCTATCAGATCACGACCTCCAGAGGGTAGTGAGTAGACTTTGAAGTCCGAGGCACTGGCCCAAATGCTCCAGAGTCCGACTCCTCAGTCGATGCCTCAGCTTGTTCCAATATTCCTCCTCCGACTCCTTTGAGCTCGGGCCGGGCGCCGAACCGAGACTGTGGTAGCGTGAGCCGATACATTTGTCTTGGCTCTGTCGTTGGCTCGATTTCTTCCTTTGAAGAATCTCGGTGCTGGGCTTCCTCGTCGGCCCGGGGGTGAGTGGCATCGACCCTTGTCCGACCCCCTCTCCTCTCGGTGCTTGGCTGGTGAGTTCGGCTCCGACATCGGCCTCGAGCCATCCCTGTCGGTGCCGAGGGAGGTTCTCAGCTTCTCGGGCGGGGACCTCTGGCTCTGCCTGACGGGGTGCATTCGAGGTCATGCGAGTGTGTTGGAACCTTGTTTGACTCCACAGTCGGCTCCGTCCCTCCCACTTTGGTGCCTTTGGTTATGTCGACTCACTCCCTCATCCCAGACCGCAGAGAGCAAGCTCCTCAAGAATCCCCTGTTGGGATCTCATCCTCTTCGAGGCCTCTCCTGAATTGGCAGGGGAGCCCCTAGGAAGAGAAAGTGTAAGAGGAAGCACTTAGACTCACCTGAGTCTGTCACCTCTGACACAGATTTAGAGGATTCCGAGGTTCCCCCACGCCCTTCTGAAGATGTCTCTTGCAGACATTCTAGAGATCCTGAAACAGAGGGAAATTGGCCAGCCCTTAACCCTTCGGAGGATGAATCTGTGTATCTTCAGGCGTTTGGCTCTCCCTTCCACCTCCTGGGTGTCCCCCTTTGATCCCCTCATGCAGGTGGTTGCAAAGAAGGCCTGGACGGCTCCTGATTCAGTGGACCCTACCCCAGGAGACCCTCCAAATTTATAACGGCACCAACCGACAAGCAATTCCTCACAAAAGGTGTTTCTGTGGATGCTATGGTGGTAGCTGCTGCCACCAAGAAGGAACTAGCTGATCCTTCGGTGCCTGTCCATCCACCTAACAAGGAATCCAGGTCTATGGACAGGTACGGGAAGCGGATGTTCTCGTCAGCGACCTTTGCAATGCTTAAGCTGAACTACCTATGCCATTTTACTCGTCTTCAAAGGGACTTGATCAAGGAAGCGAGTGATATGTTGAAGGATCCTACAGCTGTGGGTTTTCAAGACAAGATGAACACTCAGCTGGCTACCCTGAATTCCATAGCTAACTCCTCCATGCGCCTCCTTTCTTATGCGCTGATGGAGCGAGCAGGGCCGCAGGGACAGGTGTGGCCTTACGCAGGCACGCCTGGATGCGGTTATGCAACTTTGCCGGACCCTTTAAAACGCCTTTCACTAATTCCGCCCGTTTGATGGATCATCTCTTTTGGTCCTCAAGTGAAAGAAACCTTGACTAGGTGCGAGACAGATGGCAAGACTCTTTCTGCCGTCAGTCCGTTTTCTACTCCTAGGCCTTACCCCAAAGGCCAGAAAAGTGGGAAAATGTGGTTCCGTAAACAATCTCAAGGGACTTCGCCTGACGACAAAGTCGGTTCCCGCCAGAGGCAGAGGGGGAACAACAATGGTAGACGCCCTAGAGGCAGGGGGTCCGCAGAACCAGGGCAATCGTGAAGTCTTCTGATAAGCCCTTTCAGCATCCCTGAGGTGTTGCCCGACTGCCTACCTTCGGAGGCAGTCGGGAAGATTGTCACTGTACCCAAAAGCCTGGCTATCCCTGACTCAAGACAAATGGGTACAGTCCATCATTTCGAGGTTATTCCATTCCCTTCTTTCTCGATTCCAAACCAATCAAAAATCCCTTCCAGATGTTCCACCGCTCAAAGGGATCTTGCAGCTTTGGAAATTTCAAAGCTGCTTGCAAAAGAGCAATTCAGCCAGTTCCAGCAGACCAGCAAGGATCCGGAATCTACTCCAGGTTCTTTTTAGTTCCAAAGAAAACAGGGACTGGAGACCAATTTTGGATCTCAGTATCTTGAACAAGTCAGTCAAGAAAACAAGATTTCGGATGGTCACGCTGCAGTCCATCCTTCCCTTTTGGGAAAGGGAAGCTGGATGTGCTCTATAGATCTTCAGGATGCGTATCACATAAAATGAAAAGACGCTCCAGAAGATTCCTCCGCTTCAGGCTGGGAACCAGTCATTTTCAATTCAGGGCCCTGCCCTTTGGTCTCACCACTGCCCCGGTGTTTACCAAATGCATGGCAGTGGTAGCTTCTCACCTGAGACGACAAGGATTCCAGGTGTTTCCATATTTGGACGACTGGCTCCTCACAGCTCCCACCAAGCATCTTCTTCTAATGGCCAGGGACTACACCTTTCGCCCTTTGGTTAAATTTAGGCATTTCAATAAATTTCAAAAGTCTGTTTTGTCGCCTTGTCGTACTATTACCTTCATAGGCGCAAATCTAGACACAGTCAACATGTCTGCAAGACTAACAGATCAGAGAATAACAGACATACACAAAATAGTCTCACTCCTCTTCAGCAGCAACAGAATCAAAGCCAGGCTAGTTCTGAAAGTGTTGGGGATTATGGAGGCTGCCATACCTCTGCTTCCATTAGCCAGATTCCACATGAGAATCCTTCAATGGATGCTCTTCACGCAATGGTCGTACCAGCAACTTCCAATGTCTCACACCATTATGATCACGCAATCATGCAGAAATCATCTTCTGTGGTGGATGTCTTCCCCTCAGCTCTTATTGGGAAGACAACGGACGCCTCCCTGATCGGGTGGGGGGGGCATTATCAGGGCAGAACTGTCCAGGGCACATGGCAATCAGACGAATGCCACTTGCACATAAATGTTCTAGAGATGAGAGCAGTGCTTTTAGCGTTGCAAGCCCTTCAAGACTCTCTTCCCTTGGGAACGATAGCAATCCAGACGGACAATATGTCTGTAGTGTGGTATATCAACAAACAAGGCGGAACCAGGTCCTACCCCCTGTGTCGAGAAGCACTCAGACTGTGGCAATGGGCGATTTCTTCTCAGCGTTTCTTGATAGCAACGCACATCCCGGAAGTCCAATCAAATCGCGGACAAGTTGAGCAGAGCTATCCTCATGCCTCACGAGTGGTCTCTGAAAGACTCTGTTGTGAGAGAAATTTTTCTCAAGTGGGGCCAGCCTTGCTGCGACCTTTTGCTACTCCCCAAAACAGCAAGTGCAGAGATTTTTTCACTCTTTCCGTTACCAGGCCAACCCAGCAGAGACGCTCTAGTCCAGGTTTGGCCCGGGACTTCTGTATGCTTTTCCTCCCTTCCCACTAATCTCTCAAGTGATACAGACAGCTATCGCTCAGAAGGCTTCATTGATCCTCATTGCTCACTGGTCTCGACAGGTTTGGTTTCCCTTTCTACATCAGTTTCTGTTGGAGCGACCTTGGCATCTGGTCCTAGTTCCAGATCTTTTGATCCATCAGTCGGGTCAGTTTCATCTCCCTTCCCTCCCTGAACCTCACTGCTTGGTTCCTCCAATTCCAACCTTAGCTAGGCTTCCTCAAATATCTCACTCTGTTAGAGATATTTTGATAGCTTCCCATAAATCTTCCACTCGAAAGATTTATTTGAGTAAGTGGAAGCGTTTAGCCTATTGGGCTCAAGGAAGGACATAGATCCTTTCACTGCTTCCATCCAAATGGTCCTTGATTTCCTAGCTGAACTCTACCATGCAGGTTCATCTCCTTCTACTCTTAAAGTTCAATTGGCAGCTATTTCTAACTTTCATGTGGGCATTTCAGATTCTGCCATCATGTCCCACAAGCTTTGCAAAGCTTTTTGAAAGGAGTTTTTCTACTCAGACCTCCGTAAGAAATCCTCCTCCTCCTTGGGACCTAAATTTAGTTCTCAGTTCTTTAATTCTCTCCTTCGAACCTGCAGCTTCCTGTTCTTTAAAGTTACTATCATGGAAGACTCTCTTTCTAGTAGCTATTACTTCAGCTAGAAGAGTTTCAGAACTTCATGCACTCAGCTGCCGACCTCCTTATCTGTTGTTCCATAAGGACAGAGTATCTTCTGAACCAATCCGTCCTTCTTACCAAAATAGCCTCCTCGGCTAACCTAAATCAAAGCATTGACCTCCCGGTGTTTTTTCCAGAATATTCTAACAGATCTGAACAAAGATTGCATTGGCTAGATGTTCATCGTCAGTTAAGGTACTATTTGGATAGAACAAAATTCAGAAAATCTGACCAGCTGTTCGTCTCTTATGCAGAAGGCAGAAAGGGACTTTCAGTTTCAAAGGTATCATTATCCAGATGGCTAACATCTCTGATCTCCCTTGTTTATGAAATTAGACACCAAAAGCTGCCTAGCAAACCTAAAGCCCATTCTACCAGAGCTTTGGCTACTTCTATAGCTTTCCAAGATAGACTGCCTATTGACACCATTTGTGCAGCGGCTACTTGGGCTACTCCTCACACTTTCATTTCTCATTATAAGCTGGATTTAGCCTCTAGACATAGAGCTAACTTTGGTTCCACTGTTCTCAAGAGTCTGTTCCGTTAGGCCACCCGGGACAAGGTGCTAGGGACGCGATCCATCCAGCAAGAATGAAGGCGAGATAGACAACTTAACATATAGAAGTTATGTTCTTACCATAACGTTCCATGTTAGTTGTCTTCTTCTCGCCTTCTTCTTGCCCACCCTCCTTCCCCTGGCCTGGACAGACCTAGAGGAGTTTTGATTGTGACCTCTCTTTCTACCACCTCTGTACTTTAGGTATATGCTCTGCTGTGCATATTTCCTGGATCAGGATGTAGGTCACCCTTCTCTTCTCCCTTGTTTATAGAGGTGGACTTTGTTACTAGTTATTCTATTACTATTATAGGCTGGGCCTAGCTTACAAACGAGATCTGAGGTAACTCACGCCTAGCATTGTGGGATATAAGGGGAGCCTCGAGCCGGTGGAACCAACTCTCGAGCTTTTAGAGTGGCCGAGTCTGAGCCGAGGTCGGCTCCGAACCCATCCAGCAAGAAGAAGGCGAGAAGAAGACAACTAACATGGAACGTTATGGTAAGAACATAACTTCTATTTTCTATTTTCATAACCTGTTGTTAACAGATCGCTTTCGTCCTTCTAGACTTCTTCAGGTCTGTGTACAAGAACCCTAAAAACATATATAATTAGTTCGTATTGTTATTACACATCATTTTGAATAAAGTGGAAAAAAGAACCAGAAAAAAATAAAAATAAGAAAAAATGTATGTATGATGATGGAAACAAAATATACACTTAAATTTCAACTGATTTAAAATGGTATTTAAAACCAATTTGTAGAATAAAATAAAATACAATTAGTCATGTAAACAATGTGGCAATTTTCTAAGTTCCAGTGCACTTTTAATTGAACAGTAGTAGTTTAGTCCAGGCTTCCTAAAAGAGTTCAGCTTTAATTGCCACATGAGTTCATGTTTCTCCAGAATATTCTGGATGTCTTCTTCAAGATCACCCATGTCTATGCGATCCAAGATCTGGAACTTAAAACCTGTGAGGAAGGTGTTTTGCTAGTGCATTATTTTTACATCCAGAGCGGATTTCTGACAGATGACATGAAATCCTACGCTTGAGTTTAACAGTCTTGCCCACATAGAATGCATCACATTCATTGCACTGTGCCCTGTAAATTACTTTTTTAGTGTTACAGTCACCCCCTCTTCTTTAAGTAAGGGCAATAAAAACTATCATCTTGCTGTATAAATATACAAAATGTACAATTAGTTTCACATCTTTTAGTGCTTTTCTCACATGGTCTAGGTTTAAATTCAACAAAACTTCTAATGTTCCTGGCCTTCCTATAAACAAGTGATGGGGCTTCACCTAAGATGTTAATCGGAAAAGGGTTTCCTGTGACAATGTCCCAGTTTTCTTCAATAATATTTTTGATACTGTGATAATCCAAAGTGTATGTCAGGCTGCAGCTATTTTTGCATTTGTTATTCTCTGTGGAATTACTTAACATTTTTCTACTGGGGAGGTTGAGTGAAGGTGCTTCAGTCCTTTTCAGTTTTATAATGGGTTCCAGGATGTTTTTTAACATCTGACTTTCATAGCCTCTCACTAGAAAATCATTCTCTAAGTTGTTCAGGTTTCTCAAAAATGGTTCCATCTCTGTGGTAATTTGAGTTAATCTATAGCCTTGGGACTTCACTACATTATACTTGGTTTTTGTAGGATGTAGACTTTTACTGTGGAGTAATAAGTTAACCCTCGTTGGTTTTCTGAATAGATCAGTGGTGATTCTGTTATTGTTGAGTGTCCTTGGAAATCTGCATATCTAAGAAAGTGGTTGAAGTACAGCTATGGGAAGAGGTAAACTTCAGGAAGGGGATTGTTTGATTGAGGTAAGTGATTAAATCTCCAAGCTGCAAGGTGTCACATTCCCACACAATAAAGACATCATCAATAAATGGAGGTGGTGTAGCTATAATATTTAAACAGCATCTAAGCATCCAGATCTTAAAATCATCAGCTCCACAAATAGGCAATGAAGAAATAATATATACCAACCTCAAAATAAACCAAAACAAAACCATCAACATAATTGATGCTACTTCCCACCTGGCTAAAACATCCCTCCACTAGAAAACCTCCTCAGCTGGTCTACCCACCATCTCCCCCAAGAAACTATAATTTTAGGTGATTTCAATATTGACTGGCAATCCTGTTCTGGCAACCATCCAACCCATCATGTAAACCTTCATGGCTTCACCCAACTAGTCCAGTCGCCAACTAGGATAAATTAAAACTCCAGCAAGCACACTACCCTGGATTGGATACTAGTCAGTAAGAGCCCCCAGTCATATATAACAGGCTGCTTATCAGATAGCCTCAGTGATCACTCCCCAACATTCCTACTCAAAAAATACCTATACCAAGCTAAACCTGTCATCTGCCATCAAATATGTAAAAAAACTAAACTTTAACCCACTCACATTCATCTCATCCCTCAAAGAATGTAACTGGCATCCTCTAAAGTACCTCAGTCTTGATGACGCAGTTGAATATTTAATACTACCTTCCTGAGCATCTTTAATTACCATGCCCCCATAAGACTTTCCAGAACCAAAGCACAACCCTCACCATGGCTACTGAAAACCACTTAGTCAGAAATGAAAAACAGGGATAAAGCCTGAGAGCACTGGCGCAAAACCAAAACCCCCTCAACTAGACAGAAATTCCTAGAACTACGCAATAGAGTCAAAAAGCTAATAAAACAGGACAAAGTCCAATACTACCAGTCTGCCGTAGACTCCTCACAACACAGCCCCAAACAATTCTGGTCCTCCATAAACTCCATCCTCCACCCAGGTAAAGTCAGTACCCCTCCTCCTAACATCCCTCACTCCTCAGAAAATATTGCTACCTCATTCAACACACACTTCACGCAAACCATACTATCACTAGCTAAACAACAGAACCCCCCTCCCCTCCATCCCACACCTTCAACTAGTAATCTCCCCACTGCCTTCTCTTTTTCTCCTGTACCTACCTCCAACATAAAAAAAACTCTTAACTAAACTTAAGCCCACCAACTTAGCAGCAGACAACCTCCCAAGTGAATACCTACAAATCGCAGCTGATGCTCTGGCCTACACAGTATCCATCTTGATTAACTGATCTCTGTCAGAAAGTTACGTTCCCGCACTGTGGAAAGTATCACATATAATTCCCCTCCACAAAGGCGGACCCTCCACAGAACTAACCAATTACCGCCCCATAGCTATTCTCTCTCCACTCTCCAAAATAGTAGAGAGATGCATACACTCTCAGGTCTGACTACTCCTTGCTAACAACCTCCTTTCCAATACTCAGCATGGTTTCCGACCAAACCATAGCACCACCACTGCCTTACTCTCCTTTACTAACACTATCCTTCAGCATAAAAACAATGGCTATCTCTCCTCTGCTACTTTCCTAGACCTATCTAAAGCATTTGACATGGTCCCACACAAACAATTTATCTCTGACCTCAATAAACCTGTCCTTCTCTCAATCAGTCACCAACTGGTTTCAGAGTTAACTGTCTGACCGCCAACAATCTGTTATATGGCAGAATGACATATCTCCCCAACTACCTGTCTCTGTAGGGGTTCCCCAAGGATCCATCCTTGGACCCCTACTCTTCTGTGTTTTCACCAAAAATCTAGCCTCTGCCACCAAACATGGCGCACACTCATACAATATGCAGATGACTCAACCATCATCTGCTCAGCCCATTCCCTACCAAACTGCAAAAAGTCACACAGGAAGTCTTTTCCTATGTTGAAACTTGGTTATCCGATGCCCAATTAATACTCAACCCAAACGAAACTAAACTACTCATCTTCCAACCCACCAAACATACTCAAAACAACTCTCACTTTAACATCACAGCAAAAGACAACACCACTATATACCCAGCTGAACACACCAAATTGCTAGGAGTGGAAATAGACAATAAACTAAAATTTGACATTCACATATCCATGACCATAAAAAAAAGTCCACAAAAAACTAGGAGCGTTATAAAGAAATAAGCAACTTCTCACCAAAGCATCAAAGATTTCAATAGCAAATTCCCACCTTATCTCCACCCTACTTTTATGCCTCTCCAATATATACCGACCCAAGGCAATGCGATCTAAACAAGCTAGAGATCTGCTACAACAAAATCGCCAAATTCGCCACTCACCCACAAACTAGTAAACCATCCACTAAATGTCCCATCCCTCCAGAATCTACTCCAACCCTATCGCACCACCAGACCACTAAGATCCAGCAACAAAAATCGCTTGCATATCACTAAAGCCAATAACTCTGCTGGTGAAGCACTATTCTCTTGCACCATAGCCAAATTATGGAACTCCCTCCCACCCACAATTACCTCCATACCATTATGCACCCACTTCAAAACTTTACTAAAAGCGCACCTTAAAACATGCTGGCTATGCCCTTGCAACTCCACCCCATCCAACCACTACCTTTCTTTCCACTCCACTAACTACCTTGATTATAGCAAGCTCAGATGCTCATAAGCCTAGTACTTATTATACAGCATGAACTTCTTATTGTAACATTTGTTAATGTCTGTTATGTACTTCACAGATAAAGATTCTAGTTGTCTACTGATGTACTATGTTCTTCATCTGTAAATATGTTGTAAGTAATTGCTATGTTAAATTGTTAATCGCTATGTAATCCAATGCAACTACTGTCTGTTTATTTTAACTGTGGAGCTTTTCTCCCCGGGCCTCTGCTGAAAATGGACCTATGTCCAGTTGGACACTCCCAGTCAACAAATGTAAGTAAATAAATAAATAAATAAATAAATAAATAAACCGTAAATAGCATGTGATATGCTGCATGTAATCTGTGTTGTTTAACACAAAGTCCTCCTCCCATTTGCCCAGGGCTATGTTAGCTATGCTGGGAGCCATGGCAGTCCCCATTGCTATACCAGTTTTTTGTTTGTAGTGTTTGCCATTGAAAGTAAAGAAATTGAAGTCCAGTACAAGATTAATGAGCTTGCTTAACTTTTGCAGTTGTGCCTGTGTACCCTGATTATGTTTCTTAAAAGACTCCCATAGCTGCTGTGATACAGTAATTGTGAGGGAGCACTGTGTACAAGGATTCCACATCAGTAGTTACCAAAATACTGTCAGCTTCCACTGTAATGTTTTTTATTTTCTTCAAAAAATCCATTGAATCTCTTATGTATGACTTTTATTCTTTTCTGCTAGAGGTTTCAGCAAGTAATCAAGGTAAATGGCTGTGGCTTCAGTAAGGGAACCTCCACTTGCTACCACCGGTCTATAAGGTGGGTCTTCTCTGTTCTTGTGTGGCTTTGGTATTCCAAAAAAGTAAGGTAAACCTGGGCATGGGCTCCATAAATAATTATAAAGATTTTCAGTGATAAGTTTTTCTTCCCATAATGTGGTGAGATTAGTGTTCCATAAATCATATGCTCTTTTTATGTCATCCATGGTAAATAACTCATAAAATCTGTTATCCTCCAGCATGTTCTCTATCTTTTGGTTGTAGCTAGTGGTATCAGTCACAAGTATACCTCCTCCCTTGTCTGCCTTCATTACATGCCTGGATTTATCATTGCCTAGCTCAAGCAATGCTTTTCTTTCTCCCTGTGTTAAGTTATAAAGTTTTTTCTTAGGAGGTTTTTTTAAGCAGTTTCCTGATATCCATCTCACATTTCACTTCAAAAGCAGCTAGTGTTTGATGTAGTGGTGGACAATAGCTGCTAGGCCTTTTTATAGTTTCATCAATAGGCTTATTTTCAGTGTCATTACTTTTGCCATGAAACTGTACCCTTAAGTTGAGCTTCCTCACAAACATTTTAAGGTCTATCAGTACTTGAGCAACCTCACTCCTGCAGCTTGGTACAAAACTAAGTCCTTTGGACAACACACTTTTTTCCTCTTCAGTCAGTCCTTTAACAGAGTGGTTCCAGATAAGTGGAGTACCTGTTATTCTGGTACCTGTTGTTGTTATTGTACCTGTTATTGTGGCTGGTTCCTCCGTCTGAGCCTGGGACCTGGGTTGTAGTCGGGGTTCCAGTCGGGATTGCCCAGGTATTGTATTTCCCTCACCCCTGTCCACTGTTTGGTTCTCCTGTCTCCCTGGGAGTTTGTGGATAGAGTATGAGACCTCTGGAATTCCTCCTCTGCTTTCTGGAATCTCTGTGGGTTGTAGTAGTATTCCTTGCTGTGGTATGGGAGGACCTGGTAAGAGGGACAAGCTCTGGGGCTCTGGTGGTGGTCGTCGATCTTGTTCTGGTACTGGTGCTGGCTTTGGTATTGGTGTGGTGGTTGATGTCTGTGCTGTCGATAGTGGTCTTCCTAAAGAAACTGGTCTCTGTGAAGGTGCTGCTGTTCCTGGTAGCTGGAATGTCTGTGGTCCCGGTTGTCCTGGTCGTCCTGTAATTCGTCCTGTAGAACGGTTTGACTTAAGATGAGTTTACGTTCACTACTTCTACTACTATTGTCTGATGTGATTAATATACAGTGATTAACTAGAAATATATGGAGTGAAAATCTTCCACACAGAGAAGTTTCTTACACTGTTTTGTTTTTGGACCCACTACACTTTAGTGGGTTGTTTTGAGACTTCAGGGATACCACGGAGATTACTTGTTTATTATTAGTGATTGTAGAATACTGCCTAGCACCAGTGAATTTCTTTTTATGGAGACATGGGTGGACAGCTTAATAATGTCTCTGCATCTCCCCTAAGGTCGAAAACTTAAAATTGGGCACACCTACATGAGCAACCACAAGATTATACTCAGATTCAAGACTTTGAAGCATCCTGAAAGGTGCTTGTTGTATCATTTTTTTTTAACTGCTCTCCACCTTGCTTCATTCTGCTTTCTGTCATTCTCTCTGGCCTTTGTAGTACCACAGTCCATTGCCAGACCTGTCTGGTCCTCCTTCCACCCTTGGACTTCAATTAAGTTGGGGCCAGTGTGGATCTTAAGGGTGTCCCAGGAGAGATGCCAGCAACTGCTTCTATTTGCTGAGGGGGGCTATGACCTACTCTCATTTTCCTAACCCCCCCCACCTTTGTATTCAGTGGCACTTTAGAGAGCGAGAGCTACTACACTGTGTGGGCAAGGCTTCCTCTTAGGGAGTGTTTCTAGCAAACACTCATCCCTCCCTACCAGTGCCTTAGATGCCTAAGACATTAATTGAACCTGGGTCCTTCTGTGCCATGGCACTGGCCTGTCCTTGATATATCCTTTACCCCCTGTAGAGCTTATTGATATCATTCCACCCTCCAGTGCTCCACATCCACACCAGGTCTACAACATTCTTCTACCCCCGGACTTACTCTGGTGCTGCTGGGACTGGTTGTGCATCTTAAGGGCTTCCGGGGGCTCTGCTGTCTGTGCTTCCATCTGATGCTTGGGGTTTATTTATTTTGCCCTACCTACTTTTCTGGGTACTTTTCCATTAAACCCCTACCACTTCACACTGCAGTGTTTTGCCGGTATTTCATCTGCAGTTTGGATTGCCTTCTTTCCTGCAACAGTGATGAACATGACATAAAAAGAAATGCACCTTTATGAATAAATCTATCAGAACCAAGGCTAACTTTGTGTGCCAAAGTCGTATCTCAATACATAAATCAGAGTAGTTGACAGGTATGACATCAGTTGCACTCCAGCTCCATATCCCACTATTATAAAATAAATAGCTAGTCATATGGACAGGTACATAGGTACACAGAAAGTGAAATAAGTATATAGCCGAGTCCCACATCAACTCCGTTGAGACAGTTTGCACACTCGACTTTGGCGTGCTCCTTTTTTACATACATCAGACGACACACCAAAGGTTCAATGTAATGTAAACCACACTTATATTTTGATTTCCTAATGGCATGCTTTAAAAATAACGTGAAGTGAATTTTTATTACTATATAATGTGTACACGAATGGACAAAAGTAGCAAAACTAAGGGAAAAGAGCGCATCCTCTTCAGTCGCCGGCCGTTTCCCTAACAAGTGTAAAGAAAGTCTTCACAACACAGGCCTCCAGCACAAACAAATCACTTTCATTTCCACTTCCGGGAGGGGGGTGGTGAGCGAAGGAGCCCTCATGGTTATAGTTCTTCATTGTTTGAAAAGACAAGAGGGTGTAGCTGGGTATACTACAAATGCATGCAAAAACAGAAACCAGATCCCAAATACTCCACTAAAAGTTGCTACAAATAACTGCAAAAATGGAAGCTTGATCCTAGATATTCAGTGAAAGGGTTTCAATTTATTTCCTTGTAACAGCATGTGATTCTAATTTGGCAGTAGCCGAACTTGGTCTCAGCTTCTTCCCCAAAGGCATGATAGCTAAGCAAAGTCCGATGCGTATTTATAAGGTAAAAAAGCAGGGGGAAAAAAAAAGGGCGAGTGGCGGAATATTACTTGTGCCCCTTTTCATTTAGTTTCCAGCCACGATTTCCTGCAACTTTCAGATTTGAGCTGCAATGTACAGCAGCAGATTGAATCATGCAATCTACCGTTTCTGTTTGTCTCAAAGGCGCCTTATTAAAGATAAACCACCTGCTACATGGGTAATGGGTGTAGCTAAAGTCCGACTGGGATGGCACAGAGTAAATTATATAGATATATATATATATATATATATATATATATATATATATATATATGTATGTATTCTGTATTCTATCAGTCCAAACAACAATATGAGGAAATACCAGCAAAACTCAGCAGCGGGAAGTGATAAATGTTTAACGGAAAAGTACCCTTTTCTGTTTCCCTACTCTCCCCCCCCCCCCCGACTCACTGGTTGGGTCTGAGGTCAACTCTCCTCTTTGGACCATGCCTCCCCTGTAGGGAATGTCAGCAGCAAATATCCATCCCTCCTTGCCTCTCCGTCTGTCACCCGTAATACTAAGTGAGTCTGGGTTGGCTGAGCCATAGTTAGGGCTTTATCCCTCTTTGTCACCAGAACAGCCTAATCCTTGTTACATCCTTAATCCTAGCAGTAGTGATTCAGCTGTTGTCCAGTCTGGTGAGTGCACTGTCTGTGTGCCTAACTATGGAATCACCAGTAAAAAGGACCTTTTAACTCTCAGCAGGCATATGCAACCTTAGGAAAGCAAGCTTGTCTTAGTGACAGAATTATATGTGGGAGTTTGTGTCATCCGAGTCCCTAATGGGAGGTTTGCTATATGGAGGGAGGGCTGGGAGGCTTAGGCAGAGACATTTTAAACACCTGAGTATACATCGTTTAGGTGTTAACCTGCTGTTTACTGATACAGGATGTTAAAAGACAAGCCTCCAAATGAACTATTTGCACATCTTGCGTATAATCAAATAACACAAAAATAATAAATACACCATGAAAACAAAGACATATACGGATGCAACGGAAGCAAAAAGACAAACCGCAGCATTTTAAAAGTTAGCGCTTTCGTTCCTTTTATTAGTTCAATGGAACTTCAGACAATTCCCTTACAACTTCCTTACTTTTTAGAAAAAAAAGTCAAAAAAAAAAAAAAACAATCAAAAAGAACTAGTATATGTAAGTCGTTTAAATAAGAAACCTAGGGTCTATATTAGAACACCAAACATTCAAAATGTCGAGTGTTCTAATATCGAACCCTACCAATCGAAAATACCAAACATCGAACGTTCAGAACAGCAAATTTTTTCCTAGGGAAAAAAATTGCTGTTCCAAAACACATACACACAACACATACACACAACACAAGCACACCAAACAAACAGCAATCCACACACATACACCTAAAATCTTACACCTAACCCTACACTAAACTATACATACACCACTAACCACTTAACTTAACCCAAACCCTAACCCTAAGGTCCGTCACTATCACACACTCACCTCACCCGTGCCCTAACTCACTTAACCCACCCTAACCCTCATGTCCACATAATCACACACATACCTAACCCGCACTCAATCGCAGACTTACCTGAACCCGACCTGTAACTTTCCAACAGAGCGCTGAAAATACCGAAGCAACAGAAATGGACAACCAAATTCTTTCCCTAGGAAAGAATTCGGTTTTCTCCTTCTTCGATATTTTCAGCGTTCGCTGAAAATGGGTCAATATTAGAACACTTGACATTTTAAATGTTCCGTGTTCAAATATAAACCCGAAACCTAGGCTGGCTCTTCAGAAGCAGTTTGCAAGCTCTCCAGTGATTGGTAGTCGTTAGGAAGGCTATGAGTCTACATTCCTCTGCTTAATCTCTCATCATTAGTGATGCAGTAGCACTAATCCCAAATAGAAAAGCTGTTCACAGATTCTCCAGTAATATGTAGTCTCATCCCAGATGTTTCAGATTTTAAAAGTAAGCTGGAAGAGGTGGTTTAATGCTGTAGGTATTGTAATGTGCACCCAGTTAGTGGGAAGATATGAAAAGGAGATTAACTGAAATGTAATATAAGGGGAGGGTCTTTTCTTGTATATTGCAGTGTTCTGTGGCATGCGGGAAAGTCCGTCAAGCACCAGCTAGTTGGACCCCCTTTCCCAAAAATTGTATGATCCCATCCTGAGGGTGTATTAGTTGGGGAGATAGCACAGACATTCATACTGCTGGGTCATGGGTCTGCACAAAACTTTAGCATATGCCATTTTACAGGGGTCCAACTTGACAAGCGTGTTGTTTGATGAGTTGGTTCTTGATTAAATGGTCTTACATCCATTCTAGGTGGTATGAAAGTCTCAGACAGCTTTTTAGACAGCCTAACACATTTTACCTTTGCCACCATTATCTCTAATTGATATAGTCATAGAAATGAAAAGATGGTATTAACTATAATTTGGGATTCAAGCCCAAAACCACCAGCATGCCATGCTGGTGTCACTGCCACTGAACCAAGAAGAGCCACTGGATAGGTAAGTGTTGAGTTTTCCCTTAAGAGATTTGTTGATGAATAAAGCTGTACCAGGAAACTTGGAAGACAGCCTCATAGCTAACTGACTGGAAAAGATCTGTGTTTATAGTCTTGTAGAGAGGTGCTCCGTTGGATTGTGGAAGTTATTGCACAATCACTCCCATGTCACATGTTTGCAAGAGTCTACTCTACTAAACAACATTTAGAAGAGGCCAGCACTTGGCATAAAGGAATAAAACTCTAACTACCACTCAGGAGTTCCAGGTTTGATTAGTGGCTCTGGCGTCTGAGGTGCTAGTAGGGAGGGATGGGTGTGCCTCTCTCGGGGAGGGGGGAGTGTTTATCTTAGTGCTCACTGAAGGGAGGTGTCATCCATGAAGAAGAGAGTAGTCCTCAATTCTGGGATGGGTGTATGGGAAAGGGGCAGACAAGAGTGTAGGTCATAACATAAAAAGTATCCCTCCCTCTTGAGGAAGCAGTTGCAGACAAGACCCTACAGGACACCCTTAGGTGACATTCTAGCACCAGCCGATTTAAAGGGGATGAAGGAGGGGACTGGTATACCTTGTGATGATCGGGGACACTTGGATAATGGACCAGAAAGAATGAACCATGGGGAGGGGGACAAAAATAAATAAAGATTGTGCAGTAGAAATTGCAACTGTACTCAGAACAAGAATTGCAAGAAGTGCAAGCAGGATTCAGGAAGACATCATTGTATTTGTGAGATGGATTCTTGAAAAGTCAAAAGAATGTCAAAAGGGGGTTTATGCTACTTTTTCAAAATAGCAACATATCAAACTGGAACCTTTTTGAGCACAAATGCTTGAAATGCACCCTATCAAAAAAAAAAGTATATGCTTTTTGTTTTTTAGGGCAGGTTGCCCACTGCACCCCCTCCTAATTATGCATACCAAACTGAGATTGCACAGGGAAAGAGCAAATTCCTTATCTGCACTGTACCTTGATCTTACACATAAAGCTGTCACATTCGAACAGCCCATTTTTGATCAGCTGTGCTGGCTTCTTTTTTAGGTTCAGCAACTTGTCTGCCACCCATCAAGATGATATATGTTTCACTGATTATAGCAAGAGCTTTGAAAAAAACTCTGGACCACACTGATAAGCATGAGTATACCAGAACACTTAATGTTTTTTTTGCACAGTCTCTGCAGTGATGAAGATGTGACAACTTTACATACTTTACCCATACCTATTTAATTTATATGCAGAACAAATCAGAAATCATCGGAGAAGCATGGTTGTATTGAAGAAAATAGTGGTGTAAAAATTGTTGGAAGAGTTATCAAGCATATTCCCTGTACTGATGATACTACATCACTGGCTAAAAGTGAAGATAATCTGATATATTTGTTTATGAAGATTAAACAACAGAGTTTCAAATGGATTTGCACATTAACATAAAGAAGAAAAAGATCCTGACACATGGAAAAGTCAAGTCCCTCAGTGCATTGGATTGATAAAACTAACTTTAGAAATGAATGATATGAACCTATGAGAAATGATCTGTACTGTGGGAAGTTGACATGATGGTTAAGGTGTTTACCTTACAGACACAAGATACAGGGTTTGATTCTCATCTAGGGTGATTGGCTAGGCTTAATTTAATGTCCTACAAGAGCAGTTAGGCTAGTACTAATCTGTGAACCTATGCCCCTCTGTCTGGGATCAGTTATCTGACTGAAGACAACATAGTTCAAGAGAACAATCTATTAATATTGACACATGGTGACTACTTGATGGCATACAACAGCAACAAGAACCCTTGGATGCACTCAAGATATGTAGGGCAAAACAAAAGAGCACTCTTTTCTATAGCCGCTTGTTAGGAATTTTGTCTCTGTATGTGTGTGTCCATCCATGCATGTGCACGCCCAAAAGAAAAGTTTACTCTTCAGTTTGAGCCTGCAATCTCTGCATAGCTGAAACTATTGTTTTTTATGCACTTTCTAGTAGTAGCTATTTCTGTTAAATGGCTGATCTAGCTTTAAGCCCTTTCAGTATCTTCCTCTTGCATGACCTTCCATGAAGATAAGCTTCCTTGTTTACAAAACCATCCTTTATTTGTAAGCTAACGTGATTGACTCTCTCTCTGTATCTCAAGAATGTTGCTTTTATTGCACTGATTACGTCACTTAATTTTGCGATGCACATCTCTTGGTACTAGTATAACTCCATCCCAGTATTCCATTGTCCACCTGTATGTGAACAAGACAACATGATTAATTGTGATTATCTTGATAAGCATTTCATGCAACATGGTTCTGAAGTAATTGTTCTTTTTTATAGATTCCCAAATTACCCTTCTGCGTTCTTTACAACATTTGTTTTCAGAAATGGTGAACATCAGTATATATTCTTTAAAGGAAAAGTCAACCCTCTCTTACAGTTTTACTTGAATCTTAGGATGTAATGGGATCCTATCTCGCCTACATTCATAACAGATGGGTTCGGAGCCGATCCATCGGCTCCGACTCGGCAACTAATACACTAGCACGAAGTCTCTCATTGGCTGGGCTACTCCCTATCCCAGGATGCACTACACCTGCTTCCCCAGATCTCGTTTGCCACTTAACAAGCTGGACGTGGTCTTGACTTGGCTGGAGCTAAGTGGTTCTTTTTACCTTATTGGTCTTTGACCTAGGGAATTTTTGTCTATATTAACCAAACAGCTGTTTTAACAGCTATTTCTTACTATTTCTTACTATTTCTTATTTTTTTTTTGAGTGCTGAGTGCTTCCGAAAAATTTATTTTATTCAGTCGGGCAAGGCCCGTTTAAGTTAGAGGGCCTTTGCCCTACCTGTGAGTGCTATTAGTTTAATTAACTTTTGGTTAGTTGTTTTTCGGGCAAAGCCCGTTTAAATTAGAGGGCTTTGGGCCGTTTAATTTGTTTCTTATTGTTGTGAGGTAAACTTTCACCAGTACTCGCGCCAGTGTGTCTCGCGCTTTTCAGTTGGCGCAATTTGTGTATAGGGCTATACTTGTTGTGGTAGAGTAAGATTTCCATAGAGTTTTTACTTGTTGTGGCCTGTATCATGTCTAAGGAACAAAAGTCAGGTTTTAAAAAATGCACTCGGTGCAATTATAAAATGTCCGTTACAGACAGTCATTCAGTCTGTGTGTATTGTTTGGGGCCGAAACATCTGCAAGAGACTTGTAGCGTCTGTCATGCGTTCTCCTCTAGAGTTCTTCAAGAACGCAAGAACAAATTAATATTGAAAGGGCTTATCAAACCTTCTTTTGAGGAAGCCTTAAACCCACCTGTTGCTTCCAAAAAGAAAAGATCGTCGGCTCCGACAAGTCCGTCGGAGCCGACTTCTAAAAAGACAAAATTGACCTCTTCTTCCTCGGCTCCACTGACTTCGGGGCCGAGGGGCGAAGGGTCTGCCTCGATACCTCCTACCTCGGCTCCATTGCCTTCGGAGCCGCAAGTTTGAGTATCGAGGTGAATCACCTCCATCGGTTCCAATGGCTTCGAGCCGGTGGAAGTGTGCAGCTCAGACTCTTCCCCTCGGCTCAAGAAGGCTCCTTGGCGCCGATGGTGGTCCATGCTGTGGTGGAGTCGGCGCCGATAGCATTGGAGCCGTTTCGGAGCCGGTCCCCTTCTCTCTCGGAGCCGAGAGGAAAGTCTTCTCGATTGTCTACCTCCTCTAAATCATCGAGACTTTCAGATTCGGACCTGGATAGGGTTTTACAGAGGCTATTCCAATCTCCAGTGTTTACTAAATTGGTCTCGGCTCCAGCACAGTTTGCTTCGGAGCCGATCCCCCCTCCAACACATTTGATTCCTCCTCCAACCTCTTCGGAGCCGGTGGTGGTGGAGCAAAGTGGAGCCATACGGTCGGAGCAGAGACCCCTTACAGGCCTCTCGGTTTCGACTGTGCTTCCTACCCTGTCCTCCGGTTCAGGGTTTGGCACTGCGACCTCTTCAGCCGGAGCCGATGGGAACACTTTGGGTTTGGGTGCTTCGGTACCTAGTCTTCCCCTTGGAGCATCGGCTGCTGGAATTCCTGGTGCCATCGTGGCCTCTAGACCAGTGATCTCCTTGGATTCTGGAGGTCCGGCCTTTGAGGTCATGAGGAGCGCGCTAGCCATGTCTTTGCCGGTTCAGCAAGATTCTACCTCACCGTCCCTAGATCTGGAGACTGGTGCCTCTGTTGTGTTGCAGCCCCCCGGCAGCGGGGCCCCAGGGCCTGAGGATACCCCCATCGGCGGTTCCCTTCTTCCGGGTGGTCCGTCCGAATCTGCTTCGGATGAACCCCCAAGGAAGAAATTGTGTAAGAGGAAGCACGTAGACTCCCAAGATGAGTCTGTTACATCGGATACTGGCCTCGATGACGCAGAAGGGTCTCCCAAATCATCTTCGGATGATATCTCCTTCTCAGACATCTTGGAGATTCTGAGACAGAGAGGTGACTGGCAAGCCAAAACCCCTTCAGCTGAGGAGTCAGTCTTCCTCAAGGCCTTTGGGGCCCAGCCTTCCGCCTCCTGGGTGTCTCCGCCTTTCGATGACCTCCTTGATTTGGTTTCTCAAGGGCGGGAACACCCTGATTCTGTGGAACCGGTGCCTGCGAGGCCCAATAAATTTTTGTCAGCCCCCCCCCCAGAAGGAGTTTCTCACAAAGGGTGTGCCGGTAGATGCTTTGGTGGTGGCTTCTGCCACACAGCAGGACGTGGCAGAGGCTTCGACGTCTGTTCATCCTCCTAATAAGGATTCTAGGAGCATGGATAGGTACGGGAAGCGTACCCTGTCTTCAGCGGCCTTTGCCTTACGGTCGCTGAACTACTTATGTCATTTTACGAGGCTCCAAAGGGATCTTCTCAAAGAGCTAAATGACTCTCTTGTTGGTAATCTACCTGAGGCACTGGCCCCGACTGTTGGCGCACAGATGACTACCCTCCTTTCTGTTGTTAACTCGTCCATGAGGCTCATTTCATATGCGGCCGAAGGGGCGAGTAGAGCAGCGGGAACAGGCATTGCCCTCAGGAGACAAGCCTGGTTACGCTTGTGTTCGTTCGCGGAGGCCTTCAAGTCTTCCTTCGCCGACGCCCCCTTTGATGGGTCATCTTTGTTTGGACCCAAGGTGAAGGACACACTAACTCGGTGCGAGCAGGAGGGCAAGACTTTGACTGCCGTTGGGGCCCGGTTTTCCGCTCCTTCTAGGCCTTACCCCAAGGCCGGGAGAGGAGGGAAAATGTGGTTTAGAAAATCTCAGAAGTCTTTCCCTACTCCACCCAGTGATTCCCCCTCCAGAGGCAGGGGGGGGGGGATTTTGGAAGACGCCGCCCCAGAGGTGGCAGAGGCCCCTGTAACTCTGGAGACCGCGATTCCTTTCGTGGTTCTTCATACAACCAGCGTCCCTGAGTTGTTGCCCGACTGTGCAACTCCGGAGCCAGTCGGGGGTCGTTTTGCGGCGCACCCGCAAGCTTGGGAATCCATCACAAGCGATCAGTGGGTGCTTCGCATTATTACCGGAGGTTATATCATCCCCTTCAACAAACCCCCCCTTTCTTTAAGGAAAATCCCGGACGTACCACCCAGTCAGCGGGATCAGGCAGCATTAGAGGTTTCAAAGCTGCTAGAAAAAAGAGCCATCCAGCCTGTCCCCATCGACCAGATCGGATCAGGAACTTACTCAAGATTATTTTTGGTACCAAAAGACAGGGGACTTCAGGCCCATTTTGGACCTCAGTTCATTGAATCGTTTAAGAAGAAGTCCAAATTCGAATGGTCACTCTTCAATCTATTCTTCCTTTGCTGGAAAAGATGCATGGATGTGCTCCATAGATCTCCAGGACGCTTACTATCACATTCCCATAGCTCAAGAGTCCAGGAGACATTTACGCCCGCCTCGGAGTCAGTCATTTCCAATTCGAGCACTGCCCTTTGGTCTCACCACAGCCCCAGGGTGTTCACCAAGTGTCTGGCAGTGGTAACTGCTCACCTGAGAAGTCTGGGATTCCAGGTGTTTCCTTATCTAGACGACTGGCTCCTTACTGCCACCTCCGAGCATCTACTACTCCAAGCGCCAGAGCCACGTTCACCTTGGGCGTTTCTTAGGGATCACGCTCAATTTGCTAAAATCTGTACTACAGCCATCTCAGCGTATTACTTTCATAGGCGCAGACTTAGACACAAAAGAATGCGCCTTTTACCGGCAGCAAGAATTCAGGTCCTACAAGATCAAGTCAAATCCTGTCTTCCCCTACTAAGAGCCCCGCCCATCGGATCCTACAACTGTTGGGCTCGATGGCGTCAACCATACTTTTAGTTCCCTTGGCCAGACTTCACATGCGAATTTTACAATGGCTACTGTCGGTTCAATGGTCTTATCAGGAACTTCCTTGAACCACTTAATCATAATCACGGAAAGTTGCTGTCGAGATCTGCATTGGTGGCTTCTCCAATCAAATCTCGACCAGGGGCGACCCTTTATACCTCAACGTTCCGTTGCCACTGTGACTACGGACGCCTCCCAGGTAGGGTGGGGGGGTCATTACCTGGACAGGTCGGTCCAAGGCACATGGCAGATCCAGGAAACGCATTTGCATATCAATGTCCTGGAGATGAGAGCGGTACTATTGGTACTCCAAGCTCTCCATCACGCCTCCCACAGGGCCCGATTATCCTATCCGACAACATGTCGGTGGTGTGGTACATAAACAAGCAAGGTGGAACCAGGTCTTACCCACTATGCAGAGAAGCCATGAGACTTTGGCACTGGGCGGTAGCTACCAACCGCTTTCTAATAGCAACGCACATACCGGGGAAGTCCAATGTGATTGCGGACAGATTAAGCAGGACCATTCTTTTACCCCACGAGTGGTCCCTCAACCAGGGTATAGCTGCGAAAATCTTCGACAGATGAGGTCTTCCTTGCTGCGACCTGTTTGCCAGCCCTCACAATGCGAAATGCAGAGAGTTCTTCACACTGTTCCCTTCTCAGGGACAGATCCCCAGGGACGCTCTGACTCACATTTGGCCCCCCGGTCTCCCCTAGGGCTTCCCTACGTTCCCCCTCCTACCGAGGGTCATACAGCAGGCCATGTACATGGAGAGCGAGATGATTTTGATTGCCCGCACTGGCCTCGTCAAGTTTGGTTTCCTTTCCTACAGAGGCATGCGATAGAAGGTCCATGGTTTCTGGATCCGTGCCAGACCTGTTGACTCATCAGTCAGGACGGCTTCATCCGTCTCAGGTCCCTGAAGTTGGCAGCATGGTTACTCCACTTCCATCCTTAGTCCGAGACAATGCTCTTTCGGACGTGGTCCACATACTGTCTTCTTCTCATAAACCTTCCACCATCAAACTTTATTCCAGTAAATGGAAAAGGTTTGCCTTCTGGGCTCAAGAACGGGTATAGATCCTCTCACTGCACCAGTATCGGAGGTTCTGAATTTTCTGGCCTCCCTTTTCAGTCGGGCTCTTCAGTTTCTACCATTAAGGTTCAGCTAGCGGCGATCTCTAATTTTCATGCTTCATTTGAGCCTTCATTGATGTCTCACAAACTTTGTAAGGCTTTCCTTAAAGGGGCTTGGCTCCTTAGGCCTCCTTTATCTCATCCTGTCCCCCTTGGGATTTGAATATGGTTCTTGCTGCCCTAACTGCCCGTCCTTTCAACCAGCTGCTACCTGTGATTTAAAATTTCTGTCTTGGAAAACGGCCTTTTTAGTAGCCATAACGTCTGCCAGGCGAGTTTCAGAACTTCAAGCTCTTTGTTCTGATCCTCCCTATTTGATTTTTCACAAGCATAGAGTTTCATTGAAATTAAACCCTGCATTTATACCAAAAGTGGCCTCCTCTTTCTGTATTCAACAAACTATAGAACTTCCTGTCTTTTTTCCAGAATTCTCTAATAACGCAGAATATACTTTGCATCAATTGGATGTACATAGACAACTGCGTTTTTATTTGAATAGAACCGCCAAACGCTGAAATCAAATCAATTGTTTGTTTCCTTTGCAGTGAACAAATTGGGTCAACCAGTAACAAAAACCTCCATATCTAAATGGATTAAAGATTGTATCATTTTTATTTATTCACAGGCTAACAAAGACCTTCCCTTTCCAGTCAAGGCTCATTCTACCAGGGCAATGGCTACTTCCGTAGCTTTTCACTCCAAGTTATCAATAGATGATATTTGTGCTGCGGCAACCTGGACTTCTCCGCACACTTTCATTTCTCATTACAAATTGGATGTGGTTTCTCGAGGCAGAGCTTCCTTTGGTTCCACAGTTCTCAGGAGTGTTTTCCAATGAGCCACCCGGGATGTAGGTGCTAGGGACGCTGTCCCATCTGTTATGAATGTAGGCGAGATAGGATCCCATTACATCTTTTAGTTATGTACTTACCATAACCCGGATGTATGGGATCCATCTCGCCCACATTCATAAGTACCCTCCTTCCCCCTTCCATTCGGATTTAGAGGAGCTGTAGTCCCTTTTTTCTTGGCGATCTTTCTTGAAGAACTTTAGTTGGTTATAGTGACTACTAGATGTTATGTGATCCTATCTCGCCTACATTCTGACTGATGGGTTCGGAGCCGATCCCTCGGCTCCGACTCGGCACGCTTATGCCAAAGAGCGAAGTCTCTTATTGGCTGAGCTTACTATATCCCAGGATGCACCACTACCAGTCCCCCAGATCTCGTTTGCCGCTATCCTGCGAAGACGTGGTCTCGAGCTGGCTGAGCTGAGTAGTTATTTTAACTAACTTTTTCTGTCAGTTTTTTGCTGTTTTTGTCTTAAAAAGCTGTTTTAACGGCTATTGCTTCTCTTTGTGTGTGTTTGGATTTGTTGAAGATTTTTGTTGTGTGATTGGGTTGAGTTTGGTTTAGGCCCCCTTCATCTAGGGCCTTCCCGGTCAGTCAACCCTCCTAAAACCTTACAGGGTTTTCAAAGTTCCCTGTCATTTGCGCTTTTAAGTGATTACTGTAAGCCCATATATTTAAGTCAGTAAGTCAGTAATTGTGTTTTTCCTGTCAAAGATTACTGAAATTGTCTTACCATAATGTCTCAGAATCCTAGGCCTTCGGGCTTTAAAAAATGTACAGAATGTAGTTTCAAAATGTCCATTACGGACGATCACTCACTCTATGTGTATTGTTTGGGTGCAAAACATTTACAGGAGTCATGCAGTGTATGTCACGCTTTTTCCTCAAGGGTCCTCCAGGAGAGGAAAAATAAATTGATTCTTAAGGGGTTAATTAAACCTTCTTTTGAAGAAGCCTTGGCATCCTCTCCTTCTCCGGCTAAAAGAAAAGGCGGTTCCGACCAGTCCGTCGGATCCGACCGCCAAGAGACATAGGCAGACCTCTCCTTCGGCTCCAAGGACTTGGAGCCGAGGTCGAACGGTCTGCCTCGATGCCACCAGTATCGACTCCTCTGACTTCGGAGCCGATGGCTGGGGCATCGAGGCGGGTCACCTTCGCCGGCTCCACTGGTCTCGGAGCCGACAAGGGTCGCTCAGACACTTCCTCCTCGGCGCAAGTCCACCTCGGCACCGATGGAATCTGGTGTGTGTATTCCTTCGGCGCCGATAGTCATTGAGTCACCTCGGAGCCGGTCCCCTAGTCCTTTGGGGCCGTTGGAGAGGCCTTCTCGAACCCGTTCTGTTTCCTCTCGGTCTTCGAGGATGTCAGATTCTGATATAGACAGGGTGCTCCAAAGACTGTTCCAGTCCCCAGTCTTCCAAAATTTGTTTCGTTCCGACCCAGTTGGCTTCGAGCCGATGACCCTGGCCCACCCCATTGCCATTCCTCCTCCGACTGCTTCGGCTCCGCCGGAGCAGGTGCTGTTGGAGCCGGTGGAGATCTTAGGGTCGGCTCCGACCCTTACTCCAACCAGGCCTCGGGTCCGAGTTTGGTACGCGGACGTCTTCGGCTGGACCCTGGGGTGATGTTTTGGGACCTATGCTGGTTCCGAGCCTCCCCTCGGTGCTTCGCTGCGGGACTTCCGGACGACATCACGGCTCGGGACCGGACACTCCCAGGATTCTGGGGTCCGGCTTTCAGAGCCATGAGGAGTGCCTTGGCCAAGTCCTCTTCGTCATCTCTCCGGCCTTACCGGCACCTTCCCTGGGCGTGGAGACTGGGTCTTTGGCAGTTCCCTGTCCGTAGTCAGCGGAGCCACAGGGCCTGAGGTTACCCCATTGGGGTTCCCTCCTCCTGAGGGTTCTTCGAGTTGTCTTCGAGGAACCCCCAAGGAAGAGATCGTGCAAGAGGAAGCACGTGGACTCCCCGAGTCTATTACATCAGACACTGATCTTGATGATGCAGAGGGGTCCCAGTCGTCCTCGGATGATGTCTCATTTGCAGACATCTTAGAGATCCTCAAACAACGAGGCGGCTGGATATCCAAACCCCTCTACTGATGAGTCAGTGCTCCTCAAGGCCTTTGGAGCTCAGCCCTCCGCCTCCTGGGTGTCTCCGCCGACGAGCTTCTGGATTTAGTTTGTCGGCTGGGAACACCCAGATACCGTGGAACCAGTCCCTTCTCGTCCAAATAAATTTTTGTCTGCTCCCCGAGAAGGAGTTCCTCACTAAAGGCGTGGCTGTAGATGCCATGGTGGTGGCATCTGCTACACAACAGGACGTGGCAGAGGCTTCAACGTCATCCATCCTCCTAATAAGGAGTCTAGGAGTATGGACAGGTGCGGGAAGCGCACCCTGACTTCAGCGGCCTTTACTTTAAGGTCTCTGAATTATTTGGCACATTTTACCAGGCTTCAGAGGGATCTGGTCAAGGAGTTGTCAGATTCCTCTCGGTAACCTACCTGAGCAGCTAGCCCAGTCGGTTAGCTCTCAGTTGGCTATCCTTACGTCAATTTCTAACTCGTCCATGAGGCTCATTTCCTATGCGGCCGAAGGGGCGGTAGAGCGGCAGGCACAGGCGTGGCTCTACGGAGACAAGCCTTGCTCCGCTTGTGTCAGTTCTGGAGGCCTTCAAGTCTTCCTTCGCCGACGCTCCCTTTGATGGGTCCTCTTTGTTTGGACCCAAGGTTAAAGACACCCTTACCCGCTGTGAGCAAGAGGGAAAAACTTTATCTGCCGTAGGTGCCCGTTATTCCACTCCCTTTCGGCCTTACCCCAAGGCTAAAGGAGGGAAAATGTGGTTCCGCAAATCTCGTAAGTTTTTCTCCCAACAGCAGGAAGATTCCCCTTCCAGAGGCAGAGGACGGGGAAATTTTTCAGGGAGACGCCGTCCCAGAGGCGGCAGAGGGCCCCGCAATTCTGGAGACCGCGAGTCCTTTCGTGGCTCTTCAGCCTCCCACACGCCATGAGGGATTGCCCGACTGTGCTGCTCGGGAGCCAGTCGGGTGTCGTTTTGCCAAGCACCTAAAAGCCTGGGAGTCAATCACTCAGGACAGATGGGTGCTTCGGATCATTGCCGGAGGTTACACCATCCCGTTCACATACCTGCCCACCGTCCAAAAGAATCCCGGACCCACCACCCAGTCAAAGGGAAATGGCAGCCGCAGAAGCTTTAAAGCTGCTAGAAAAGGAGTCATCCAACCGGTCCCCACAGACCAGATCGGATCAGGAAATTACTCCAGGTTCTTTTAGTGCCAAAAGACAGGGGACCTGAGACCAATATTGGATCTCAGCAGACTGAACCAATCCGTCACGAAATCCAAATTCCGAATGGTCACGTTACAATCCATTCTCCCATTGTTGGAGAAGGATGTTTGGATGTGCTCCATAGACCTCAAGGACGCCTATTATCACATACCGATACATCAAGCGTCCAGGAGGTATCTGCGCTTCAGCCTGGGAGTCAGTCATTACCAATTTTGCGCTCTGCCCTTTGGTCTCACCACAGCCCCCAGGGTGTTCACCAAGTGTTTGGCAGTAGTAACGGCTTACCTGAGAAGTCTTGGATTCCAAGTGTTTCCCTATCTGGACGACTGGCTCCTGACTGCCACCACCAGGCATCTACTAATGGACAACCTCAAAGCCACCATCTCCCTGGGTATTACCCTGGGGATTACATTCAATTGGTCAAAGTCTGTCTTGCTGCCCTCTCAACGCATAAAGTTCATAGGAGCAGAGATAGACTCAAGATTGATGCACGTCTTTCTTCCTGCCGAAAGGATCCAAACTTTACAGGGCCAAGTTCAAGCTCTGATCTCGAGATCCAAAGCCCCAGCCAGGATGGTTCTACAAGTTTTAGGCTCAATGTCTGCCACGGTTCTTTTAGTTCCTCTGGCAAGATTGCACATGAGGATTCTTCAGTGGCTATTGTCAACTCAATGGTCCTTTCAGGATCTTCCCCTCAATCATCACATCATGATTACGGAAATATGCAAAAGGGACCTTCGCTGGTGGCTTCAGACATCCAATTTGGATCAAGGAAACCCCTTTGTTCTTCCCTCTCCAGTGGTTACCCTGACGACAGATGCCTCCCAGATAGGGTGGGGGGGGCATTGTCTGGGCAGGCTAGTTCAGGGCTCCTGGCTTCCAGACGAAGCTCTTCCCCACATCAACGTGTTGGAGATGAGGGCTGTACTTCTATCCCTACAGGCCTTACACAAGTTTCTTCCTCAGGGCATCATCGCCATCCACACAGACAACATGTCGGGTGGTCTGGTATCTGAACAAACAAGGAGGGACCAGATAATACCCTCTTTGCAGAGAGGCCATGAGAGTGTGGGAATGGGCTGTAGCTACCAAGCGCTTCTTGGTAGCGACCCACATCCCGGAAGGTCAAATATATTGGCAGACAAATTGAGCAGGACAATTCTCTCTCCTCACGAGTGGACTCTAAAACACACAGAAGCAGCTCAGGTATTAAGGAGATGGGGGACGAAGTGCTGCGATCTATTTGCAACTCCAATAAACACCAATTGCGAAAGGTTCTTCTCCTTGATCCCACATCAGGAGTACCACCTATGGATGCTCTAGCACAACCTTGGCCAACAGGGCTACTTTATGCCTTTCCTCCAATTCCACTTCTCCCAAAGTTATTCAAAAGCTTCTCAATTGGGGTCCTCAATGATACTGATTGCCCCATACTGGCCTCGTCAGGTATGGTTTCCTACCTGAAGAAGCATGCGGTGGACGATCCGTGGACTTTAGACCTAATTCGGACTTGCTAATCCATCAGTCGGGACATCGGCATCAGTCCCTTCAATCTTTGAAATTGACAGCTTGGCTCCTCCACTTCCGACTTTAGTCAGAAGGCACACACTAGACCCGGAAGTTGTTCACATTTTATCTTCGCCCACAAACCCACCACTAACAAATTGTACCTCAGTAAGTGGAAGAGGTTTGCTATCTGGGCTCAACTCAAGGGCTTAGACCCTATCACTGCTCCTGTCCCAGAGGTTTTGAAATTCTTAACATCCCTGTTTAATCAAGGATCTTCTGTCTCAACTATTAAAGTCCAACTAGCGGCTATCTCTAAATTCCACGAATCCATGGATCCTCCTTTGATGAGCAGCAGACTATGCAAAACTTTCATTAAAGGTGCGAGCCTATTAAGGCCCCAATTTTTCATCCTGCACCTCCGTGGGATCTTGATTTGGTGCTTGGCGCATTAACATCTTCCCCTTTCGAACCGGCTGCTACATGTGAGTTAAAATATCTGTCTTGGAAAACTGCCTTCTTAGTTGCAATTACTTCTGCAAGAAGAGTTTCAGAGCTTCAAGCCCTGTCTATTAAGCCACCGTTTGATTTTCCACAAGGATAGAGTATCACTTAGGCCTAATCCATCCTTTGTCCCAAAGGTCTGTTCTAGTTTCTGTCTCCAACAATCTCTAGAGCTACCAGTTTTCTTCCCAAAATTCTCCAATGAAGCAGAATACACTCTCCATAAATTGGATGTTCACAGGCAATTACGCTTCTATTTAGACAGGACTCAGCAACTTCGTAAGTCAGACCAGTTGTTTGTGTCCTTCTCAGATAATAAATTGGGCCAAACCATCACAAAAGCTACTATCTCCAAATGGATCAGAGATTGCATAACTCAAGCTTATTCTTCTTTGAATAAGCAACTTACAACATCTATCAAAGCTCATTCTACCAGAGCTATGGCTACTTCTATAGCTTTTCATTCCAAGCTCGCTATATCGGAAATTTGTGCTGCGGCTACTTGGTCCAATCGCACACTTTCATTTCCCACTACAAATTGGATGTGGCATCTAAAGGACGAGCTTCATTTGGTTCCACGGTACTCAGGAGTGTTTTCCAGTGAGCCACCCAGGATTCAGGTGCTAGGGACGCTGTCCCATCAGTCAGAATGTAGGCGAGATAGGATCACATAACATCTTTTAGTTATGTACTCACCATAACTTCAGATGTTTGGGATCCATCTCGCCTACATTCCTAATACCCACCCTCCTTCCCCCTGCCTTGGAGATCAGAAGAGATGGAACGGTTTTGAGTTCTACTGTTTTATCTTGTTTCATCTGACGATGTTATATAAGCAGGGCGTGCATGTGTGCATGTATGCGGACAAACTAGATCTGGGGGACTGGTAGTGGTGCATCCTGGGATATAGTAAGCTCAGCCAATAAGAGACTTCGCTCTTTGGCATAAGCGTGCCGAGTCGGAGCCGAGGGATCGGCTCCGAACCCATCAGTCAGAATGTAGGCGAGATGGATCCCAAACATCTGAAGTTATGGTGAGTACATAACTAAAAGTTTTCTGTGTTTGCATGGATGTATGAAAGCGAACAAACAAGATCTGGGAAGCAGGTGTAGTGCATCCTGGGATAGGGAGTAGCCCAGCCAATGAGAGACTTCCTGCTAGTGTATTAGTTGCCGCCGATGGATCGGCTCCGAACCCATCTGTTATGAATGTAGGCAAGATGGATCCCATACATCCGAAGTTATGGTAAGTACATAACTAAAAGTTTCTTTTCTCCAACGGTATGGTTACAGTATTGTTTAGGTACCAGAAACCTGCTGGTTCTTTATAAACCGTTCAATTCCTTCCCTTTGTATTGGAGAAAGACAAAGCCTGCCCACTTTAAAAAGCTTAGCTTATCGAATGCTTTGGCAGAGTCCGCCTGCATGACATCCCACAGACCCAGGGAAATCTGTAGTTTTTCCTGTCTGGTACTACCCACAATCTTACATAGACAATTATTCCTGCTGATGTTAGCAGCTGATTATATGTGCAGAGTATTGTGCAACTGTTTTCTACTGCCTTTGTTGCAAAGAGAAATAGTATCAGTGCACCTAGTTGATAGGGTTACCACCCATCTCACTTGCTGGAGAACAGTCCTGATTTGGGTGTTTCTGTACTATGTGGAGTAGGGCAGGCATGAAAATGACAAATGTTTTTTATTTTACAAGAAAAATATTTTCTACGTTTTTCTAAGTGTTTCAGAAAACAGTAATACTACATTTAAGTCATATTAATATCATATAAAGCAGTATAAACAACCAATATTGCACATCAGAATATTTTGGTAATAAGATGAAAGTAATTATTTTTCATTGGGTGACGGCATGTTTTTTTCCTGCACAATTTCCAAGTTCATTAAGACTGTCCCACTTTGGGCATCTAAAAAATGCTATCTCCTGACAGAACTAAACCCTTCAGAAATTCTAACCAGTTGTTCATTTCTTGTGAAGATAAAAAAAGGCAACCACTGTCAAAATAGACAGTTTCCAAATGGTTGCCACATGCTATTTCCTTTTGTTATTCCTACCACAATAACTCACATAATTTTACAAAACATGACAAACTCATTTTCAGTTCTAGAGTAAGCTTTGCTAGGATCCTTCTCTAGGAGCTTCTGGACCCTCATCCGTCCTCTTTCCTCTCTTTCTAAGCTTTGGTATTTTACCCATACAGGCTATTTTACTGTAGCAGTGAACTGATCAGATGATGAACATAGTGCAATTCTGTAAGTATAAATTGTACTTTATACCTTTTTCATACTGTGCTTGTAAAATAGTTTTGAGCAAAACCAGCAAGCACCTTGGCACATTTCTGCAACATTCGGGATAAAAAAAAAAAACACTACTGCTTTAGACACTGGTGAATAGCAGAGCCAATTTTCTGAAGTGTTAATGGCTCCTGGATTGCAGTGAAAGCTTTGACACCTCAGGAAGAGTGTGGAGGAGGGTCTGTCAGAGATCTTAGGGCTATGAAATGGCAATCCTTATAAAGGTATGCAGCCTAGCTACCTTCTTTGGCTGGAACTATATAGTGGCTGTGAGTAGCTTAAAACAAGCTCTTAGATAAATTTATGTGGTTGTCCTTCAGTAAAAAGCAAGCATTCCTGCTTCAGAAGGTATGTAAGATGCCCGTGACTCACACTGCTAACTCTGTCTCTCAATAAGATAAGAAGAGAACACTTCCCTTTATACAAATCATGATATATATAAGGGACTTGAAATGCATTCTGGGAAAAGGGCATGAAATCACTAAAACAAGAAAAAATAATATGGCAGGCACCATGTCAGCCATTTTGTAGAAAAAAAAACATATTAAAATTTTATAAAAAGCACCTAGAGTGAGTTTGATGCTTTAAATGAAATTGAAAAACAAATAGACAATTACAAAAAGAAAATTTTTTTGAGTTCCAAGTTGGAGTTTTTCTTAACAATTAAACTTGTATGCAGCTTATCTCCTCTTTAAATGAAAAGTGTGGCTGCTTTTCTTTTCTTGTGGCAATTTTCTGTTTCTGTTCTGACCGGTCCTTCATGGCAGCAGCTTTAAGGATGATGTGCACATTGGCAGTGCTGAAATAATGCTTTTAATTGTATTTTTCTTAGGTAGATAGTTCTCATTGAATCTCTTAACCTTTAATGGAAATGGAAGCTGTAACTCGGCGTCCACATGATAGATGTTTTCCACCCTTCACATCAGTGTGTGCGGGAAGTGCAGCTTCCTGGTTAACGTAATGACTTTGCATCATGGCCTGAAGTTTTAGTAGCAAGTAGAAGGCAGGTGTGGCATGCTGGCAAGGTTTCTGTATGGCTGTGCCACAGTAACATGTTTTTCTATCTGCATACATTTCCCAAAGAATAAGAAGTACATCACCCAGTATCTGGCATCATTGAGTGACCGTAATCCTTGGTGATTTACCCCAAAATATCAAATAATTTACAGGGGCAAAGCAAGAATAGGAGTCAAAATATGGGAAATTCTTTGACATAAGGAACAGCCAAGTGTTGCAGTCTCAATGTTAATACAGACAATATATGATTCATCATCCTGTAAATAGTGGCACATTAGGAATAGTTGAGAGGTATAAGCAGTGCAACAGTATGACGGAACCCTGCTGCTGTAAAGAGAAGACATGACCTTTAAATTTCATCATGCATATATAAAGGCACATTTCATGCATCCATAAAGGCACACATTATCAGTAAATACAGCAGTAATCTGATTTGTCATCATCAAGGCAACAAACATGATGATGTGAATTCAGATTTATTGCAGCAGAAACAACAGATTTTGCAAATGATAAAACTGAAGAACTGTATGCTATAAAGAATGCTGGACTGTGATAACCACAGGTTTCCATGTAAATTTATGGTAACAGCTGCATGCACATGACATGATCTTTAACCATTTTAAGTCATTGGTCTGCATCAGTGTATTTCTGAAACTTAAGCTTTGTTATTGTTATGGATAATTGTGGTATCTGTGCTGCTGTAAATTTGCATGACTCATCCTGTACACTTTATGCATCTGACTCGACATGTATCCAGCCACTGAATCTTGCAGTTCTTATTCTTATACCTGCAAAGTGATCTCTGATGCTCTGGGAATACCATGTCCTGAGTAAATGAGCAAGCCACACATGCAAGACTTTAATTTGCTTTCAGCTGCAGTACTTTGAATATTGACCAGATATGCTGCATTCTTCCTTGTTTCTAGTTTGAACATACAATTTTAAGATTTTGTTGCCTATATTTCTGTCGGATCATTTATTTCATGCTTTCTAATTTATGAAAACTGTGCACTGTTCAATACTTATTGTGCCCTCGGATATATACTTTTCATTGCTTTATTCTTCCATATGCATTTTATTTGGTTGCAGAATTTTTCTCATCTTTTACACAGTTTAACATAATTAGTTCTTTTGCCCCAAATTCTGCATAACTGACCCCATGTAGGGCATCTTTATCGTGCTTATAACCTTACCAAACAGCATGCTTTTCATGGCTTCCAAGGCTTTCTTTTACTCCGTTGTTGGTCACTTTTTTTGTTGTAGCTCTCATGGACATATTTTCTTACAGACAATTAGTTGATGTACAGACAGCTGTTTCAGCTTTGCTTTCATACTGTGTAACAGAACATGTAACTAGACCTTGGAATTAGGCATCAATACTCTGAACATTGTTGAAAGGTGCCAGTTGTGACTCCCCAGCACTGGCCCAGTAATCAAGGACCCTCAGTCCTCACCATTGGCAACAGTTGGGGGATGTACACACTGGGAAGGATGACAAGTATATATACACACACACACACACACACACACACACACACACACAGTAAAGTGCAGTTTCCCTTAAGAGCACACAGAGACCACAGTCAGTCTGGGGCTGGTTTCTCCCTCTTTCATCTGATCCCCAGTAAGACTCCCCACTGGAACAACTATATAGTTGAAATCTCAGCTGAGTGGCCAAGACCTACAGCACACTCTCTGTCCAACCAGTGTTTCGTGTCTCTGCCCAAGTAGCTGATAGACACACTCTTTGAGATTAGATTTACACACACACACACACACACACACACACACACACACACACACACACACACACACTCTCCTGGGAAAGGCTAACAGGTTTACTAGCTATGCCTCCTTTTGCCCAGACTATAAGGTAGTTATCACTGCCACCAGCCAACTCTTATCAGCTACTTTAAGGCCCTTAACAAAGGGTGTCCGATCCTACTGTGCAATTTTACTATTAATCCAAATGGTAGCTTTGACCAAGAGCAAGGCTATTAGGAGTGGCCTGCACAGTGTCACCAAACTGATATGCAAGTACACTAAGAGCTTAAATTTGTCTCACAAATATCAGCCACAATGATATGTTTAAATATATTTAATAAATTATAAAAGAACAAGAAAATACTCAGTAAATCACAGTAACTTCAGAGTTCAAAATCACAGGAATATTTAAAACAACATTGCAGGACAGTCTCAAATAAATACAGAAAACATCTAAACTAATCTTTAATATATTCCTAACTATATCTAAAAGAATTGCTATACCCTAGAAACATATTGTTATAACAGGGCAAGTGGGGTGAATGGATCTTCTAGCTGATGTTGTTGTCAGGTCAAAGACAAATACAGAATGCCAAGTCTATCTCTCAGAGACTTCTTAAATTAATATCAAATATTACTGCTGGGTTAGCTTGCAGGATGACATCACGTTTTGTCATCTGACTTTAGTTCCCAAACTAAACACTCATTGCTAGAAACTGCCAGCATTTAGCATCTCCCTGTGAAGAAAAAATACATAGCCCTCAGATATTTGCAGCTACTAGAAGACATGAAACAATGAAATAGTTACAAGACAAACTACCGTGCAGTTTTCTTTCCTTATTCCACCAGTCCTACCATATGTATGTTCCCTGATTTCATTGTGCCCTGAAAAGGAAGGCCCTTTGCCATCTTCAAAAAAAAAAAAAACTACTCGGCCCATCCCACTAGACCTGCAAGGTTGTGGCTATTACTTATAATTCTTTTGAATAACAAAAACGGGTCTATATCACGAAATCGAACTTCCAAAATGTCGAACACCATAAGTTTGAACTTGGAAGATCAAATTCGGATAACATTGAAACTTCAAAACAGCGAATTGTTCCAAAAAACACACACATAACACAATCACACCAGACACCTTCAAAACCTACACTAAACCTAACATACACCACTATCTATGCACTATCTTTAACCCTAAAGTCCGTCACTATTGCACACTTACCTGACCCACACCCTAACCCTAAAGTCCGTCACTACCCGTTGTTACTTACATTTGACCCGGTCCGAAAATGACGAAGCCACAGAAATGGCCAACCGAATTCTTTCCCTGGGAAAGAATTCAGGTTTCCGCAGCTTCGACATTCTCAACTTTCGAATTACCAAGTTCATCCTTCTGGTATTCGGCATTCTTAACATTTGATTTCACGATAGGAACTCACAAAAACACCATAGGTCTGAGACCCATTCTAGAACTCAGCTGCCTCAATCACTGTGTTTCAAGGCAGAGTTTTGACATGGCCACCCTCCAGGCTGGTTTTCCTGTCTTGTACAGATGCAACTATATGTACTCTTGACCTTAAGGATGCTTCCCATGTATGTAGGTCCACTGAACATTTATCTATCATCTTTCCAGCTTAACACGCGTATCATTTGATCTTTCTTTTGCACCTGTAGAGTTTACAAACTGCATGGTCATGACTGCAGCTTACTCACAAAATATTAAATTAGTACTTTTCTGTACCTAGACTGGCTGTTGTTTAGCAGCATTTCAAAGGGACCTGTTTCATGCCAGAGGCTACAAGGTGGAGTTTAGAAAACTAGGAATAGTGAATACGCATCCCAAAAATAAACCTCTTTCTGGTGTACTCACTTAACATTATAGGCTAATGTGCGGGCATAATTCTGGAAAAGGTATTTCTATCCCTGTCAAGAATGCAGAAAATCTTAGTTTGGATGAAGATCCTTTCCCAGTTACACAGACTTCTGGCTCACTAGTTAGGTTTTTGGTGACAGCCATTTGTATAATATCTCATACCTAGTTCCCCACAGGTATTTTACAGGAGAAGCTAGAATCCTAATGGTCCGCCAACATGACTCCTAAGATGACAACCTTTCTTTCTGTCTCTTTTTGCAGAGCTGTAATTGTAGCCTGTAGTCCCACCCCAAGAATTTCCTGGGGGAATCTGCTTTCCATTATCACAGTCCACAAGCTGTTGTCACTGTTAGCTTCTCTGGTTTTAGTATGGGCAGCCCATAACAAGTCCCCTTTGGCCAGATTTATGTAGTCTACACTGAACTTGTGCCACCATATCAGATGATTGGACATGAAAGTTCTTAAACAGAGCCTTCCACGTTTCTGCCAAGTGTTTCTTCTGTTGATCTATTCAGTCATTATTGTTGATTTGATACCTCCAGTGTGTTTGTGTGTGTGTGTGTGTGGGGGGGGGGGGGGCATTGGACCACCAATTCCTCTTTCAGCAGCACAGTTTCCAGGCCCAGGAATTTTCTTCATTTTTAAGAATAGTAACTTTTAACCAAGACGGCATGAGAAATCATTCACCCCGGAGTATTTCTGTGGTAGAACTGCCTGCACAGGTAACAAGTGCAGAGTTCTTTCTCCTTTCTATCCTTGGGGTCAGGCTGGGAATGACCTTGCAAGGCTATGGCTAGATGAACTTCTTTGTACTTTTTTCCCTGTTAACCCTTATTTCCCATCTTCTGGCCAGAGCTCAGTTCTGCCCACTTAATTCTTTTGGATCTGTTTTTGTCTCATCAGCCTCAGTTTCCAACATTTTTGTGCAACATTGTAACTACTATTGGGAACTTCTCTCAGCAAGACACTTGTACCTTTGAGATATCTTTCATTTATTTTTAAGGAGACTCTGCAACAGTTTGGCTGTTCCGCTTACCATAGTAGCCAGAGGTCTTCCAAGTGTTTATGATGACTTGGTCCACGTTCCAGAGTGACAGAGTTTTTTTCCCCCTTTCCCTGCAGCTGACCATCCACTGCCATCAACATCTGTCCTCTTTCAGAAAGTCTACAGAACAGGCCTAAGCCTCCCCTGGGATTAACCCAACTCGCATCTGGGACCAGTTAAGTGATATGTACATTGCTGTAGTGGCATAGTGCTGCCAGAGAGTGTGCACTAACCCCTCACCTAGTGGCAGCATTATGAGGTTTGTAGTTGATGCTTTTAGGAGGTGAATGCTGCTAGTCATACATAGATTATTGGGGGGGGGGCAGTAAGGGTTTTATCCACAGAGCCGGATTAACCCTGGAAGTTTTTGACAGCAAAGTAACATGGTTCCTCCACTGGCTAAATGACAGTATTCTTCTACAGTATCATTGTGGTAGCAAACATTATCACAGAAGTATGTAGCATCCTTGTTTCACTTGTATCTTAGTTTTCTTTTTTCTTTGTTATTTCTGACTTTTCAGATGATTATTCTGTATCCTCCCTTTAGGAATGCAAAACCTTTTTGACAGCTACTGTCCAGTTTATGCCTCTGGCTAAAATTCACTCTTCCCTGGGTACCTTAATTTCATTCTAGAATAATTTACTTTTCTCCCTTGAATTTACCTACTCAGTATAACTTAAGATTTTATTTTGGAAGACTGTTCTTAGTGTCCATAACGTCATTGCACTGAACTATAACCATTTTTTAAGCGTCTGCATTTAATTTTCTAAAGGATATGATTTATTTTCACAGTGATCCTGCCTTCTTCCTGAAAGTGGCGACTCGTCAAAATCTCAACCATTCTAAAAACTTTCTATTGTTTTCTTTAATCAAAGCTAATCCGGGTGACCATCGTTTGTATACTACAAATGTTCATTAGCAGTTTCATTTCATTGTCGTATGAGCAGAATATACTATTTGTGCTAAGACAAAAAAGGAGGGGTGTAGAGGAACAGAAATGTGTCCAAATGGTTCCCTTTTAATTGTCTGACTGATTACATCCCCTTCTGTTATGACAAACATGACAAATCCCAAATCCCTTGGATCTCTTTTCAATACCTGCTCTATAACAGAAACAACCACTTCTGTTGCCTTTTTCAGGAATATGTTGGACAGTATTTATGCAGCAGTAATGCACACTGCATACCTTTGCTGACTGTTACAAGGTGGATGCTATCTCAAAATGTGGGACTTTGCTGTTTTTTCCAGGATTAAAAAAACTTATGTGCATTCATCTGTGTATGTAATCAGAATAATAAATCAAGCAACCATAATTGTGATTGTTTCAGACTGAAGGCAATTTTATAATTGCTTTAGTACTCTGTTATTAATGTAATAAATCCTCTAACAATGGTGATTTATATAAGCTTTTCCTAACCTAGAGTGATAGTACAAGCACTCCAAGATAAGATACTTTGTTATAAGTGTTTTGCAGAGCATTAATTCTCATTTAAAAACTTTAGTCAGTCACCCCTTTAATCATGTTCTGAGTGATGTCATCCCTACCAAAACTGCACTAATATGTATATGGAGAACATTCACTGGAAAGGCTCACCCAGATTCTGCTACAGTTTGCTGTGAGGGAAAGGTTAGTTTGTTTTTTATTTGTTGTGTCTCGTGTTAGTTTATTGTCTTTTTCTATTTTGTATACTGTGAGTTGTTTTCTTCACACTGTGTTTTACTTGTATTCTTTTAACTGCATACTAAAACATGAAAGGAGACCACAGCTCTGTCTCTTGTGAGTCAGACAGAAATTAGAAGAGGTCAGTTAAGGAGTCACACATAAGTTACTACAGATCAGCTAAGGTTAATCATCTGTGAACTGAGGGGGGTGGAGCTGGGAACTAAACCTTTTTTTTAAGGGGTAAAATAAAACATTTCAGAGCTTTAGTGGAAAGGCTCAGCCCGATTCTGCCACAGTTTGCTGTGAGGGAAAGGTTAGTTTACTTTTTATTTGTTGTTACTTTAGGGTCTATATCACATCGTCGAACTTGTATAAGTTAGAACTATGTAATATCGAACTCAAAAGTCCAAACCGCAAAAATAGCAAAGCCACGGCACATCAATTTGTTTCCCAGGAAAAAAAATCAGTAAGCCGTTTTCGGGGCTTTGCTATTTCCTCCACTGTGGTGCGATCTCAGAGTTTGTATATTTAAGTAGGGGAGTGTGGGTGGCACAGCCCCCCTCATTGGGGGGTATGGGGGGCTAGTTTTACTTTAAGGTTTATGGGTTTTTTTTTTGTTGTTAGGGAACAGAGATTTTTTTCCCTGGGAAAAAAATTGCTGTTCTGTGTGTTCGTTATTGTGCTGTTTCGGACGTTTGGGTTCGATATTACATTGTTCGAACTTATACAAGTTCAATGTGATATAGACTCCTGTATTGTCGCTTTCTATTTTGTATACTGTGTTTTGTTTTCTTTACACTGTGTTTTACTTGTATTCTGCTTTTAACTGCATGCAAAAACTTGAAAAGAAACCACAGCTCTATCTCTTGTGAGTCCGACAGAAATTAGAAGAGGTCATTTAAGGTGTCACACATAAATTACAACGGGTCAGCTAAGGTTAATCATCTGTGAACCGAGGGGGTGGAGCTAGAAACTAAATCTTCTATTTAAGGGGCAAAATAAAACATTTCAGAGCTTTACTGGAAAGGCTCACCCAGATTCTGCTACAGTTTGCTGTGAGGAAAGGTTAGTTTGCTTTTTATTTGTTGTGTTTTGTATTACTTTATTGTCTTTTTCTATTTTGTATACTGTGATTTGTTTACTTTACAGTGTGTTTACTTGTATTTAGCATTTAACTGCATACTAAAGCTTGAAAAGAGACCACCGCTCTGTCTCTTGTGAGTCAGACAGAAAATTTCCCACTCTCCCACATGGTTACTGTTGAGTTCTTAAACACCACTGTCTTTCTAGTTGCTTGCCCCTTATGTTAATTTGACCATATATCTCATTTCCTCTCTGCTTTTTCTGGCTGGTGTGAGTAAGCACAAAATTGTCATTTTGTGAAATCACTTCCCTTCAACTATTTAAATTTATTGGCCATCCTTCTGTATTCCATAGTGCCAGAATACAAAAATGTCCACCCCTTTTCAATCTATCTTGCTGTCTTAAAAATAGTGACTCTCCACTAAAACTTAACTTTTAGACAGGTAAAACTTAAAATTACCTACTTTCACCTCTGACTCCTCTAGTGCACACTGCAGTGTTTAGGATAAACCATTTTTTCATCTTACTTTTAAGCATCTATTGCAAGACCACCAGTTAATGTAGAGCCCACATTCTGCCTCTCAGTAGTCATCTTGGGACTAGTGCTTTTGTTTTCTCCTGGTGAGAGAAGGAATGCATTATTTCCTGGAGACTGCTGATCACCAGAAAGCTTAATAACTGCCTTATAGATGATAACTTAGAATCTGTGCTTATATTCTGATCCTGGTTAGAGTAGGAGCAGAGGGCATTGATTCCTGACTCTTTCTGGTTGGAGAGTGAGTGTCTGTGCTTAATGTACCTGATTAGTCTGATTGCTATTTGAGGCATCTACCAGAAATAGGCTACAAGCCTGCAGACCCTTGCATCATCTGGGACAAGACTGTGTATCACTAAACAGGCCGTAGCCTGCTTCTCTTCTTAGGATTGGTGCTAAAACTAGCTAGTTTTTTTAGTTTCAGCACTCAAAACTGTTTCCTTGTGCTCAGCACTTACTCAGAACTCGTAAACACTAAATAAACTACAAATTACTACAGCACTCGACTTTCCTTACTTGTCAAGAGGAAAGCAGTTCTTAATACTTAAATTAATAAGCACCTATCCAGGAATGTCCATGGGTCAGCTCCCGGTGTTTTCTCCTGTCCACCTGATGAATCTGGGCATCTTGGGGCAATGTCGCAATTGCCTCATGTGCACTGACAACCCTCTCCTCCTACCACCCAGCACTACATCCTGTGAGATGTGCACTTATATAGTCAAACTGGAAGCCAAGATTGGACCAGACAGTCAAGAGGAGAAGGTTAACACCTGCACCACACCACACTCAACACACAGTTCTTTAAACTCTACACTTCCAAAACCCACACATAGAAACACAAAACACACCCACATTCACGGAGGCTCTCGATAAAAATCTGCCCAAGCAACAGAAACCTTCCAAGCTGAAACACAGACAACCACCACCCCCCAACACTACCCAGATGACACATAGCCCACAAAATCAGTGTGCTACTCAACCTCAGCCCATAAGGCAAAACAAAGTACCCAACACACTAGTCATAGGTGACTCTATAGTCAGGCACACTGATGTCCCACTCACCAGGCTAAACAAGGAGAAAGTTACTGTCAGCTGCCTGTCGGGTGCCAGGATCCACCACATAACGCATGCACTCAGGTCACTCCACAACAAGTACAAATATGACTCTGTCATTGTCCATGTTGGTGTGAATGACCTGAGATGTACCTCCCTGGACTACATGAAAAGAGACATGGAGGAGCTCTTGGGTCTTGTAGCCCAGGCGGGTATGTCCCTAGCTCTGAGTAGCATCCTACCATTGCCCAGAATTATACCACAGTACAAGGACAAAATGATTGACTTCAACAATTGGCTAAGCTTCTGGTGTCATTCTAATGGAATCCAGTATCTGTCTGCCTGGGATGACATGGTCGACAGACCACGATGCTTTGCCAGAGATGGCCTACACCTGTCGCCCCTGGGATTCCAGATACTGGCTAAGGCTCTTGACACCTCTATAGTGCCTTTTTTATTCAAGATTCAAATGCTAAATTCACCACTGTAACAGGTACAAGGAAGCAAACTCTGAGGGTAATGCTACTCAGTGGTAGATGTCTAAACCTCAAAATGCACTCACTCAAGGCACTTCTTAAAATGGAGAATATTGACATCTGTGCAGTGACAGAGACCTGGTTCAAGGCTCCAAAGAGCACCCCTGCATTACCAGGCTATAATTCATAACGCACCTTTCGGCCACCTAACCTGGACCGAAACACTAAAGGCAGAGGCGTGTCCATATTCATTAAGGATATCCACACCTCCAGGTAGTTGCTCAACATAATGCATCCAAAATTATCCACGTCAACTAAGACTGGGCAAGATGCAATCCAGGTTCTAGCTTGTTACAGATCCCCCACCATGCCCCAGGATTCTCACTCTTCATTTCTTCAGATACTGGAAATATTAAGGTAAAACCCAATACCTTAATTAAGGATGATTTCAACTACCCCACCCATCAGCTGGGAAAACTACTCCTGTACCAACTCATTCGCTCAACGTTTTCTGGAATTCATAAATTATAACGCCTTGGATCAGCTTATCCACCCCCCCCACCCCCAGGGGCAGCAGTATCCTGGACCTGGTCATTACCAATATGGATCACCGGTGTTCCACGCCAGAGGTCATCTCCTTGCTGGTCAGATCCGACCACAAGCTAATCATCCTAGACATCCATATCCCACCCCCACCCCCCATTAAGGAAACCACTGTCAAAAGCTACTCCAAAGCCAACTTCATGCTTCTTAAGACAGAAGTGGCAAACTTCATGACATCCATGCAGATGGAATATAGAGGTACAACTGCTGAATCTTACACAAATGCACTGTATAAGCACATACATGAGTGCATGGATCGTGCCATCCCCAACAGAACCAAGATGCTATCCTCCAAAAAACATAAGCCAATCTGGTGGTCCCCTGCCATAAACAAACTCTACAACAGAAGGAAGAAGCTGTTGCAAAAAAGAGTAAAATCCAAAGATTGGAGAAACTCCCTGGTCAGCCTCAGCAAGAATTGGAGATCTCTCATAAAATCCTCCAAAGCCAGTTATGAAAATAAAATCACCACTGATTCCAAAGACAACCACAAAGCATTCTACAGCTATGTCAGGAATCTCAATGACAATACTCAGAGCTACTCTGAGCTACAGTACAATGGCACTAAATATACAGAACCAACCGATATTGCCAACATCCTGGCAGATAGGTTCAGTGCTAACTTTACCCCCCTTTCACCCTCCAAAGGGCCCATCTTAATATCAGAAGAATGCAAAGCCTCTGAAATCATGGATGAACAAGTAAAGACCGCACGCTCCAAAGCCAAGAACATGGCATCCATGGGACCAGACAACATCCCAGGCTGCATACTGCATGAACTACAGAACGAACTGGCACCCCACCTAAGTACCATGTTCAATCATAGCCTCATCTCAGGCTATGTGCCTACTGAGTGGCGCACAGCAACGGTTATCCCACTCCACAAAAGGGGAGCCACCACGGACCCCGGAAACTACCGCCCCATTAGCCTGACGAGCCTGGTCTGTAAGGCCACGGAACATATCATCTTGGCGCTTATAAACAAAGACATAGTTAACCCCCAAACCCTGGACCCCACTCAGTTTGGGTTTGTAAAAGGTAGATCATGTCTACTAAACCTGATTGACTTTTTTGAAGCAGTCACTAGAGCTGTAGACAAGGGCAAGGTAGTGCACACAGCCTATCTTGACCTCGACAAGGCTTTCAATACCATCCCCCACTCTGGAATTACAGATAAGCTCACTAAACTGGGCATAAGTCCCTATGTCACGAGATGGGTGGCCAGCTGGCTCACTGACAGAACCCACACTGTAAAAGTAGCCGACTCCAAGTCCGACTTCAGACCCGTGACAAGTGGAGTGCCACAGGGTTTGGTCCTGGGTCCTCTCCTGTTCGGCATCTACTTCTCTAAAGTGCAGGCCAACACAGAATGTCTTTGACTAACAAAGTTCGCAGATGACTGCAAACTGGGAGCCATAATAGAATCAGCTAACGATGTAGACATTCTACAGAAGAGCCTCACAGAGACAGATGCTTGGTGTCAAAGTCATGGCCTCAAGCTCAATGCCAAGAAGTGCATTGTCATCCCCTTTGGGAAAAACTCGGTATCCATGAACTACCACATAGGCGGTAGCTCACTAAACACTGATAGTGTGATAAGAGACCTCGGGATACAGGTGGACAGTAGTCTCTCCTTTGATAACCACATCGCCACAGTAGTCAGGAAATCCTTCTACGTGGCACACCTCATCACAAAAGGGTTCTCCTCTAGAAAAAAAGAGGTCATTGTTCATCTCTACTCGTCCATCATCAGACCCATTAATAGAGTACAATGCCCTGTTTGGCATGTATTTCACAAGACACCTACAACAATTGGAAAGGCCACAGAAATATCTCACTAAGAGGATTACCGGCCTCAAACAGATGCCATACACAGACAGTCTCAAAAAACTCCAGCTCTACTCCGTCGCATATCGCCTACTCAGAGGCAATCTCTGCCTAACATACAAAGCTACGTCAAACCCAGAGCTGTTGGACATGCTACACTTGAAGAAATCCCAATCTCTCCAAACCACATATTCCAGGGACCTAAACCTTGTCCCACAATAAGCAGAACATGCTGGAGGGATAGATTCCTTCCCCAGAGACTTCCCATAGTCTGGAGCAAACTACCCATTCATGTCAAGCAAAGCTCTTCATTGGCCCTCTTTAAGAAAAATCTTGACGACTGGATGGGAAACAGAAAACTCACCCCAAGGATCACTTCTGCAGCACTGCTTCATGGGGGCACAGGAAAATAATTTTCTTGGGTGGCGAAAGACAGGGAACCATTTTGGCTAGGCTTATATGGGCCCCAGGGCCGATAGCCTAGTACCTACCTATGAGTCTATGAAATTCAAATTTAAGTACAGTAAGTAAGAAGACACTGGTGACACAAGTGTGTAAAACACAGGTTTATTAATTCAGAATGAAGTAAAAGAAGCCTTCCTTGGCTCTCTAAAATTATTTACAGTATCTACAGTATCACTTCCAGTACCTTGCAAGCAAGCTTTCTGTTCTTAGTAGTGTCTCCACAAACTTTATATTACACAGTCTGAGTCTATTACACCTGTTCAACAAGCAGGCTGTATGTAATAGTCTATGGGTGCTGGCCTTTGAGGCCATTGTTCCAGCTCTGTACCAGAGAGTTATTGCACTAGGTTAATCCATAAGTGGTCCCACGGGGTAATGAACTCTGCAATTCTTGGATCTTTGGTCAAGCCCTGCTTAACCTACACTGAGCCTATGACTGAGGCACTGATTTCCTGATTTCCTTCTGTTTAGCTGCAGCCTTTTATAAATGTAGTAATTAACAATCAAAAACTAATACATTTGGTTTCCTGACTGAACAGTATGTGAATTTCTGGTATAGCAATGATTCTGCGGACTATTAAAGGCAGGTTTCACTGATATTCATCGTGTTTCTGGATTTAGAGAAAATTGGTAAGTGATAATGCTTGGTGAAAGTATGAACTGAACTCCAGGTAGCAGCTTCTAGAATATCTCTGGTAGAAACACCTCTGAGAAAGGCTGTTGAAGTAGATACAGACCTATGTTAAAGTTAAGGTCCCTGTTAGTATAGTGATTGGATACAATAGGTAGCAGGGACTTATGTTCTGTGGTTAATATAGGTTATCAATTCAGTATATGTAGTATTAAATCTGTAACACATTTTAGTATGTTTATTTCAATATTAATGTAATTATTTAGCTGGTTGCTTCTATGGATAGGATTGGGGGGTTGTATATTATATTATATGGTGTGTTGAGTGTACAATGAATGTTTTAACGGTGATATTTGACATCATTAAGTTAGATTTTTATGGACACAACATCACTATTCATGATTAACATTGTAAATTATGTATTAATGTGCATATGTTATTTTTAACTATATTTGTGATATTTAATTGTGCAGTATTTAGGATTAATGTAATTATGGGGGGGTGTTTTTTGAACTGAGCCAATGAGTCTTGAGTGAAGGGTATATATGTTTTATTTGAATGTATTTCAAACGACTCTGATGAAGCCAGATTGCTGGCGAAAGCGCTTAGTCGTTACAATTTGTATTAAATTTTCTGTTCAAGTCTATTCAAAGGACTCAGTCTTCATTATAGGACTCAGTTTTCATCACAGTGTGGCTTTTTGTGGAAGAGACTGCATCTTTTGGTGGCCGTATTTTGTTTATATGCTGTTACTGCCCTTGTGGGTGTTACATTCTTCATTTTCACTTTACAGTACCATTGGTGTGGTTCTCTAATTGCTGAAAGCTACGTGGCATTATGGAGGTAATCTTAAAAGAACTGGCGACCGTGGTGGATAAACTGATAAAAGTTTACACAGCAGCTAACAACATGAGGAGTGGTAATGACGAGAGAGGTGAAGATGTTTTAGTGAGTCCGACAATCGCAAATGCGGCTGTTCACTTTGCATTCCCCGGTTGGATCTATTCCACCTGGTCAAGGGGATGCGGGCAGCTCCTATGCGGATGTGGCAGCGTCTCATAACCGGAGCAACAACGGTATGAGAGGGAGCGGAGACCAGAATAGGAGGATGCACGAGGGGAGGTTCGACATCACTTCCTGGTTCCAGGCTCCGGCGTTTGGAGAGGTAGTAAGCATCAACGAGAGAAGAACTTCACGTCCTCGTCTAAACGAACAGATTTCACGGTATGAAAAATTGTGTACGAGGTTCCGGGCGGTTCAACTGGATAGTCTTTTTTTAAAAAAATCTAAGGAGATGAATCAAGTTCCAATGGGTCTGCGAGTATGGAAGAGACCCATGGGAGTGGAGGACAATTCAGTAGCGTTTCAAGAATTAACAGCGCTGTTTAACAAGACCGGCTTGGATATGATGGACATTATAATAAGGAACAACGAAATTAAATTAACTGAACTACAGGAGCAGATTGAGCAGCTCCATGTGAGTATTACTACTGATTTAGTATTTGAACAGAACTTGGCAAATTTTAACAAGACATTGAGTAACATTAGCACTTTTGTAAATAAAAATATGGCAAAAAAGAAAAAGAAACTTGAGAGAGATTGTTTGGACTATAAAAACAAAAGGGCCTATCCCCCTGGTACCAGAAGGAATGACTTAAATACTAATATGTATGAGATTAATGATGTTAATGAACGTTTGAGTTATAATGAGGATAGGGGGGACAATGATGTTTTTTTAGAAATGGAAAATGGCCCTCGGAGATCGGAGAGGCTTCGGAACAGGGGTTTGTTGGGAAAAGAAGCCCAACAAGAGTATCACAGGGGTGGGAGAACGAACAGGAGGGGGAGATATTGATGGACAATTTAATCAATGGTGATGTAGTATGTATGATTTGTAATGAGAATAACATACAAAGAACTGTGTCAACCGAAATGTGTGTACTTGAAGCACAATGTGACGGTTTGGAGACTGATTGTGATGGTGGCAACAATACCACCACTTGCATGTTTGAAGGGAGTGATTTTGTATCACTTGTGAATAATGTTGAGTTGCATGAGGATGGTATGGGTACTGACATGTTGAATTTGAACTGTCCTTTAGATGGTTATAAGGACATAGCAGCGTTTCAAGGTACTAGGCATCAGTTACTCAAGAAAAGTGGTTACTGTATTTATAATTATACTGACATTGTGATAGGAGAAACACACTTTGACTTATTTAGTAAGGGGGTGAGTTTTGTACCAATGTTTAGAGTTGACACAGCGCAGGTTTTACTTGATTTTAAGATGTTTACGAGACAAATGCATTTAAAAATGTTTTTTGCATCAATAGGAGAAGGGGCAACCAGTGAAAACAAGGGGGTTGTGGATAGAACAACTCTACTTAAAAGAAAAAGTGCATTCATACCACCCTTTAATTCTGAAGTGATGGTTTTTGAAAAAATGGTTGAAACACAGATACGGAAATGTTTGGAAAATGTGTTTTTATTTAATGACAACCTTACACGAAAAGAGAGAGAATTGTTGGACTCCCTTAAAAAATCTGGAAAATATAGATTTATGAAACCAGATAAGGGGGGGGGGGTACGGTTGTCATGACAAACACTGATTATATTTCTGAAATGTCTGCGATTTTGAATGGTGACGACACGTATAATTTGGTCTCAAGGGGTGAGATCAACAGGGCTTACTATAAAATTGATGTATTTTTACACGACGCATTATTTCAAGGAAATATCAATGAATTGGAGTATGATTTTTTGACTGTGAATTTTCCTAGAATACCTACTTTGTTTGGAATACCAAAGGTGCATAAAGGGGCCGACAATTTACAATTTAGGCCCATTGTATCAGCTAAGGGATCTAAAACTGAAACTTTAGCTGCATACATTGATATAGTGGTGAAGCCCATTATTAATCATGCACCGCATATCATTAGAGATTCATGGCATTGCCTTGATAGAATTAAGAATTTTGAGAGAGGGAACAGGGATTTTGGGTTCCTCACAATTGACATCGTGAACCTATTCTCAGTTATTCCTCACAAAGTGGGTTTGGAGATGTTTTTTGAGGCTATCACAAATGATGGGTTGTTGGAAGGGACCAAGGCCAATTTTGTATGTGATTTGATGGAACTAGTGCTTAACAACAATTTCATCAACTTTGAGGGTGACCTGTTTCAACAAAGGTCAGGTGTTGCGATGGGTGCAAGATGTGCGCCAGCATTTGCCAATGCAGTTTTACTTACATGGGAAAGAAAATACATCTTTGCATCGGACAGGTTTATGACCAATATATTGATGTACAGTAGATTTTTGGATGACATTTTGATTTTCTGGGGGACAGGTTGTTAAATGAAAACGAATATATTGGCAGTTTGAATTTTTAAAGAAAATTATCCTCCAAAAACATAAGCCAATCTGGTGGTCCCATGCCATAAACAAACTCTACAACAGAAGGAAGAAGCTGTTGCAAAAAAGAGTAAATCCAAAGATTGGAGAAACCTCCTGGTCAGCCTCAGCAAGAATTGGAGATCTCTCATAAAATCCTCCAAAGCCAGTTATGAAAAATAAAATCACCACTGATTCCAAGACAACCACAAAGCATTCTACAGCTATGTCAGGAATCATCAATGACAATACTCAGAGCTACTCTGAGCTACAGTACAATGGCACTAAATATACAGAACCAACCGATATTGCCAACATCCTGGCAGATAGGTTCCAGTGCTAACTTTACCCCCCTTTCACCCTCCAAAGGGCCCATCTTAATATCAGAAGAATGCAAAGCCTCTGAAATCATGGATGAACAAGTAAAGACCGCACGCTCCAAAGCCAAGAACACTTGGCATCCATGGGACCAGACAACATCCCAGGCTGCATACATGCACAGAACTACAGAACGCAGACCGGCAGCTCCCACCTAAGTACCATGTTCAATCATAGCCTCATCTCAGGCTATGTGCCTCACTGGAGTGGCGCACAGCAACGGGTTATCCCACTCACAAAAGGGGAGCCACTTACGGACCCCAGGAAACTACGCCCCATTAGCCTGACGAGCCTGGTCTGTAAGTACACGGAACATATCATCTTGGCGCTTATAAACAAAGACATAGTTAACCCCCAAACCCTGGACCCCACTCAGTTTGGGTTTATAAAGCGTAGATCATGTCTACTAAACCTGATTGACTTCTTTGAAGCAGTCACTTGAAAGCTGTAGACAAGGGCAAGGTGAGTGCACACAGCCTATCTTGACCTCGACAAGACTCAATACCATCCCCACTCTGGAATTACAGATAAGCTCACTATCAAACTGGGCATAAGTCCCTATGTCACGAGAGATGGGTGGGCCAGCTGGCTCACTGGACAGAACCCACACTGTAAGTAGCTGACTCCAAGTCCGACTTCAGACCACGTGACAAGTGGAGTGCCACAGGGTTTGGTCCTGGGTCCTCTCCTGTTCGGCATCTACTTCTCTAAAGTGCAGGCCAACACAGAATGTCTTTCAGCTAACAAAGGATTACTTGAATGACTGCAAACTGGGGAGCCATAATAGAATCAGCTAACGATGTAGACATTCTACTGTGAAGAGCCTCACAGAGACAGATGCTTGGGTGTCAAAAGTCATGGCCTCAAGCTCAATGCCAAGAAGTGCATTGTCATCCCCTTTGGGAAAACTCGGTATCCATGAACTACCACACAGGCGTGTAGCTCACTAAACACTGATAGTGTGATAAGAGACCTCGGGATACAGGTGGACAGTAGTCTCTCCTTCCCGAGTAACCCACTGGTTTATCGCCGTGCCAGTGGTCAGGAAATCCTTCTACGTGGCACACCTCATCACAAAAGGGTTCTCCTCTAGAAAAAGAGGGTCATTGTTCATCTCTTTCGTCCATCATCAGACCCATTAATCAGAGTACAATGCCCTGTTTGGCATGTATTTCACAAGACACCCACCTACAACAATTGGAAAATGCCACAGAAATATCTCACTAAGAGGATTACCCGGCCTCAAACAGATGCCATACACAGACAGTCTCAAAAAACTCCAGCTCTACTCCGTCGCGTCAAGATATCGCCTACTCAGAGGCAATCTCTGCCTCTAACTTATACAAAAGCCTCACGTCAAACCCAGAGCTGTTGGACATGCTACACTTGAAGAGAAATCTGACAATCTCTCCAAACCACATATTCCAGGGACCCTAAACCTTGTCCCATTAATAAGCAGAACATGCTGGAGGATAGATTCTTCCCAGAGACTTCCCATAGTCTGGAGCAAACTACCCATTCATGTCAAGCAAAAGCTCTTCATTGGCCCTCTTTAAGAAAAATCTTGGCGACTGGATAGGGAAATAGTGAAAACTTTCACCCCAAGGATCACTTCTGCAGCACTGCTTCATGGGGGCACAGGAAAATAATTTTTCTTGGGTGGCGAAGACGGGAACCATTTGGCTGAAGCATTATATGGGCCCCAGGGCACGATAGCCTAGTATTACCTACCTATGAGTCTATGAAATTCAAATTTAAGTACAGTAAGTAAGAAGACACTGGTGACACAAGTGTGTAAAACACAGGTTTATTAATTCAGAATGAAGTAAAAGAAGCCTTCCCTGGCTCTCTAAAATTATTTACAGTATCTACAGTATCACTTCCAGTACCTTGCAAGCAAGCTTTCTGTTCTTAGTAGTGTCTCCGCAAACTTTATATTACACAGTCTGAGTCTATTACACCTGTTCAACAAGCAGGCTGTATGTAATAGTCTGTGGGTGCTGGCCTTCAAGGCCATTGTTCCAGCTCTGTACCAGAGAGTTATTGCACTGGGTTAATCCATAAGTGGTCCCATCGGTAATGAACTCTCTCTACCACAATTCTTGGATCTTTGGTCAAGCCCTGTAACTTCTACACTGAGCCTATGACTGAGGCACTGATTTCCTGATTTCCTTCTGTTTAGCTGCAGCCTTTTATAAATGTAGTAATTAACAATCAAAAACTAATACATTTGGTTTCCTGACTGAACAGTATGTGAATTTCTGGTATAGCAGTAATTCTGCGGACTATTAAAGGCAGGTTTCACAGATATTCATCGTGTTTCTGGATTTAGAGAAAATTGGTAAGTGATAATGCTTGGTGAAAGTATGAACTGAACTCCAGGTAGCAGCTTCTAGAATATCTCTGGTAGAAACACCTCTGAGAAAGGCTGTTGAAGTAGATACAGCCCTGGTGGAATGAGATCTGATCCCCTGAGGGATAGGTTTTCCATGGTTCTTATAACTGAAATGAATACAATGGCTTATCCATTTAGAAATGATTTGCTTTGAAATCGCCTTCCCCTCTGCCCTGCAGCAAATGCTACCAGCAGTTCAGATTTTCTTAGAGATTTAGTCCTGTCCAGGTAGAATCTAAGTTGTCTGTGTACATCCAATGAATGCAGAATCTGCTCCCCCTTGTTCTATGGATTGGGAAAGAAAGTTGGCAAATGAATGGACTGATTAAGAGCCACACTGGATACCACCTTGGGCATGAGCCACACTGGATACCACCTTGGGCATGAATGATGGATTGGTCCTGAGAGACACTCTGTCCGCTTGAAAGATGATGAAAAGCTCCACTGCCATAAGGGCCTGTAATTCAGATATCCTTCTAGCTGAAGTGATTGCTAAAAGGAAGGCTGTTTTCCAGGAAAGAAATTTTAAGTCTGCAGTAGCAGCTGGCTCGAAAGGAGGTAGAGTGAGTTTCTCCAATACAAAGTTAAGGTCCCAGGCAGGCTCTCCTGGGTGGTCTCAAGTATTTGGCCCCTCTGAGATGCTGCTTTAGACAAGGATGAGAGAAGGGGGGGGTTCTGTGTTGTAGTGAGATGAAATGGCTGAGGCATGGATTTTTATGGAAGAAAAAGACAGGCCCTTGTGAAGCATCTCAGTTAAGTATTGCAAAATCTGAGGTAAATTGGGCACTGCTGTGCTCATCCATTGAGACTGATTCCAGTCACAGAATCTTTTCCATTTGTCAGCATAAGATTTTCTAGTACTAGGTCTTCTCGCCTCCAAAATGACATCCATCACAGGTTTGCTGAGGGATGCTAAGGGGGAATTTAAGTGATTAGCCAAGCTGCAAGATTCACTGTTTGGAGCTGAGGGTGCAGAATTTGGTTCTCCTGCTGAGACAGTAGGGAAGGTGTCTGAGGCAGGTGCCACGGTGAAATGTGTGACACACTGTGCAGGAATGGGTACCAGTGTTGGCGAGGCCAGTCTGGAGCAATCAAAATCATTTTTGGTTTGTCCTGTTTAAGTTTTAGTAGAACTTTGGAGAGCAGAGGAAGAGGGGGAATGGCATAGACTGATAGGTTTTTCGAAGGACAGAGCATCCACTTTCCAGGCTTTTTTGTGATGAATTCTTGTGCAAAATTTGTCCAACTGGTAGTTCTGGGGTGAGGCAAAAAGATCTATGTCTGGGCTCCCCACATTTGCGTGTGAACATGTTGAAAATCTGTGGTTCCAGTTTCCATTCATGTGGGCCCATGAGATTTCTGCTTAGTTCGTCTGCCAGAACTTTCAGTTTTCCTGGCAGGAATTGGGCTTGTAGTTGCACTTGGTAGCTCAAGGCCGTGTTCCACAATGCCATGGATAGTCTGCAGAGGGGGTAGGAATGTGTACCCCCTGCTTGTTTATGTACCACATAACCGTGGTGTTGTTTGTCTTTATCAGTAATTGTCCTGGATGAAGGTAGTCCTTGAAGGCTGTCAGTGTATTCTGTACAGCTAGCATTTCTTTTTGATTGATATGAAGGTGCATTTGATTTGGGCTCCATTTGCCCTGAATGCACCTGCCAGATGAGCCCCCCCATGCATAGTCTGATGCGTCTGTAGTTAGGGTTTGGGCAGTAGGGGGTGGTGTGAATGGCTGTCCCTTGTTTTGGTGGCAGGCCTCTGCCCACCATAGCAACTCTAAGTGCAGGCAAGGTATGATAGGAATCATTGTTTCCAGGCTGTGACAATGTTGACTCCATAAACTTTTTAAGTACCACTGAAGTTTCCTCATATGCAGTCTTGCATATGGAATTAGAAGAATGCAGGAGGCCATGAACCCCAAGGCTTGCAGTATTTGTCTTGCAGATAGCAGGTTTTTTGTGGCCACCTGTTTGAAGTAAGTCACCAAATTAATTTGCTTTTCTGGCATATGGAAAGCCATCTGGGCAGTTGTATTCAAGCTTGCACCCAGGAATGTAATTTTTTGAGAGGGTACCAGTTGCGATTTCTTTTCATTTATTGTGTACCCTAGACAGGTTAGAACTCTTTTTACAAACGCCAGATGTTTTAGAAGAATGGCCTGGTTTTCTGCCTGAATTAGACCGTCGTCCAGGTATGGATATATATGAATATTTCTTTGCCTGCAAAATGCAGTTACTGGAGCCAGGCACTTTGTGAATACCCTGGGCACAGTAGACAAGCCAAAGAGCAGTGCAGACAACTGATAATGTATGCAGCCTGCTTTGAAGCGTAGGTATCTTCTGCAAGATGCCCTGATTGGGATATGCAGGTAAGCCTCTTTTAAATCTAGAGTTGCCAACCAGGCATCCTTGCCTAGCATAGGAAGTAATTGGTGAAGAGTCAGCATCTTGAATTTTGTTCTGTCCAGAAAGGTGTTTAGAGTAGACAGGTCCAGAATTGGATGCCATGATTTGTCTTTTCTGGGTACCAGGAAAAGTCTGGAATAGAAGCCTTGTCCCTTTTCCTTTTCTGGTACTAGTTGAATAGCCCCCATGTTTAGGAGGGAAAGTACTTGTTTCTGAGCCTCTGCCCACTGATTTGGGGGCAGGTGTGGCCACCCGTTTGGAGTTGGCAGCGTGTGGAAATGAAATCTGTATCCTTGGGACACTATATTTAAAACCCATTTGTCCTGGGTTATAAGTTGCCAGTTGCTTGAATGAAGAGCCAGTTTTCCCCCCAAAGGGGCGGCTAAGAGGTAAGTGCTTGGTAATTTTAAAAGGAAGTCACTGAGACAGTTTACCATAGGGTGGTGCCTTGTTGTTTCCAGATTTGGAAGTGGAAGCACCCCAATGCTTAGTTCTGAAAGTCCCTTGGGACTGAAACCTGGTGCTTTTGGAATGTCTGGGTTTGGCTGGAGTGGCTCTGGAAGGAGCTGGAAAGGACCAGTTCTTAGTAGGCCAGTGCCTACTAAATCTAGGAGGTTGTACTTGTAAGACATCTTTCACAGTTTGCATAGATTTAGCTTTATATTCCATCTTTTTTAGAACTTCTTCAGCCTTATTGCCAAACAGGTGGCCCTGCTGAAAAGGAGCATCCAAACGTTTTGCTTTAACATGATCAGGCAGAGATTGCTCCTTAAGCCAAGCATGCCTTCTAAGCACAGACCCAGTAACAGCAGCCCTGAAAGAGGCTTCTAAAGAATCAAAACCACATTGCAAAGTATGTTTGCCAACTTGTTCAGCTGAATGCAATGTTGTGTCTTTCGGCTTTTCCCGGTTAGGGGGTTGCCACAGCGGAACTCCGGTCTGCTAATGATTGGTAGTTGATTTTTACGTGCTGAGTTACCAGCCCTGACACACAACCTTCAACGAAGGTACGCCTATTCACGCATGTCTCTACGCAGAAGACGCTCTAGCTGAGAATCGAACCGGACAGTGTCTTAGTGTGAGGTGACAATGCTACCACAGCACCACCACCGCTTATTCTCCACACAGTCAGAAATCAACATAATTTTCTGTTTAAGCAGTCCCATGATATGCTGTTGATATTTTAGCATATGGAATTGACAGTTTAAAGCCCTAATTGCAAGGGTTGCAGAAGTATAAACCTTTTTACCCCATCCATCCAGCGCCCTGGAGTCTCTATCAGAAGGGGTAGGATTTTTAGCAGTAGAAGCCTTAATGCCCCTGGGCCCCTGAGAAATGGTTTCAGGATCTGCAACAGGATTCTTGAAAAGGGATTTGTGGGACTCAGGGACCCAGTACCTATCTGGTTTGCTAGGGGCTGGAGGCAAGGAATCAGGGGCCATACTGGATTCTGAAAACACATCATCGACAATGTCTAGTACAGGAGGTATAGCCAAAGGCCTATGCTGAGGAAGAAGAAGAAGGAAATCCCTAAGCCTCTTTTTGGATTCAGAGAAATCCTGACTTTCCCAATGGAAATGCTCCCTTAAGGTATATAAAGTTTCCCCAAAAGAGAAATCCTCAGGCAGAGAGGCAGAGGGAATGGAATCCTCTGCATCAGAGTCCTCATAAGTAGGTATGGACAAATCCAGATCATTAGAAGAGTCCGAGGAAACAGAGTCCTGTTCAGAAGATTCATAGTCAAGTTCAATCCTAGGCCTCTTGGAGGGGGGGGGGTTGTCTCCCCCCGATTAGAGTAATTAAATCTTCAGCCATTTTGATAATTTGTTTTTTAGGCATAGGGGCCTGAACATGTGGCCTGGGCATCGGTTTTTTAGACATAGATCGGGATTTAGGCCTTAGTACTAAAGTTAGAGTCTGTTTAATATGCAAGTCTGTAGGCCTGAATACACCCTCAGAAGCTGGTGCCTGCTCAGCGGCTCCGGACCCATCCAAGGTAGAGACATCCGTGAGTTCCATATGTGAAGCATCTCGCGGCATACCGAACTCTGAATGGGTCTCAGTAGAGGCCTGGAAATCAGTAGCAGCGGGTATCTGGGGCTGTGAAAGTGCCTCACTGAGTACTGGCGACTGGCTTAGGAGAAGCGTTGTCAGGGGTTTTGGACCTCAACGGCTTTCTTTGTCCTTTTCTTTACGTTTTTTCTATATTCCGGTAGTTGGATGGCTAACCAACGTCATTTCTGGATAATTAAACCTAGAGCCGAAATATTTAGATGCAACAGTGTACCGACGATGGATAGTGCATTGATTAAATAAAGCACAAAACCGACAGCAAGGAACATCGTGGTCAGGGCCTAGGCAAGGAATACAGTACAAATGAAAATCCTTACGAGGAATTTGCTTTCCACAAGTAATGCAATTATCAACTTTTACTGACATCGGTAAGGAGCAAGAAAAAGTTTCCCTAATGGGGCACTTCGCTTTTAGTTGAAGACTTCAGTTCTGAAACTTGAAACTTGCGAACTGCTTCTTCTTTGGGCACCAAGCGGCAAGAAAGACTGGTGTAATGGCATCGGCTGCATGTTTTATACCCCTGACGACTTGACATCATGGAAGAAGGGACAACAACCTACGCAGAACGCAAGACTTTGTTAATCAGGCCGACTGAGGGCAACCTGCTAGCAGATTACCCAAATGTAATGACTGCAACAGTGAATACACTTGAACATCTACATTTATGGTAAGTGTACACAACTGTACTTTTGTTTTACCGATATTGCAACTACCCCCAGCACAAAACCATTGGTATTAAACTTGATTGGCAATCCTGTTCTTTAGTTTAGTTCTGTGGGTTACTGTGTAATAGAAGTGTTGGAGTGATATTTCTTGTTGGCATAGCTGTGTATTGTCATGTCATCTGAGCATATCAAAACAATCCTGTCTTGGTTTGTGATTTGTTGTGGAGTTGACTGGTATTGCATTTGTTATCACTGTTTTTAACTGTTTGTAGGTAGGATGAGACTGCTTATTAAAAAGCTTTACTTTGATTCATATTTTGTTGTTTCACCTTTTGTTTCACTTTTGGTTGTGAGAAAGGGATAGGTTTGGGACAGGCAAGCTCTATGCTATCCTAGACACCTACTCTCCTGACCTAACTGTTATTACTGAGACCTGGTTAAAACCTCACATCAAAGACTCAGAAATTACTTGTAATAGCATTATTAGACAAGATAGACTAAACAAAAGAGGTAGTGGTGTAGCAGTTATGTTTAAAGACTCTCTTCTTCTTCTTTCGGCTGCTCCCGTTAGGGGTCGCCACAGCAGATCAGCTGTTTCCATTTCTTCCTGTCCTCTGCATCTTGCTCTGTCACACCAACCACCTGCATGTCCTCTCTCACCACATCCATAAACCTTATGTTAGGCCTTCCTCTTTTCCTGTTACCTGGCAGCTTCATCCTTAGCATCTTTTTCCCAGTATACTCTGCATCCCTCCTCAGCACATGTCCAAACCAACGTAATCTTGCCTCTCTGGCTTTGTCTCCAAACCTTCCAACCTGGGCTGACCCTCTAATATACTTATTCCTAATCCTGTCCATCCTCGTCACACCCAGAGCAAATCTTAACAGCTTCAACTCTGCCACGTCAAGCTCTGACTCCTGTCTTTTTGTCAATGCCACTGTTTCCAACCTGTATAACATAGCTGGTCTCACTACCCTCTTGTAGACCTTCCCTTTCACTCTTACTGGTACTCGTCTGTCACAAATCACTCCTGACACTCTTCTCTACCCACTCCATCCTGCCTGTACTCTCTTCTTCACCTGTCTTCCACACTTACCATTACTCTGAACTTAAACTCAGTACTTAAGTACTTAAACTCATTCACCTTCGCCACCTTTACTCCCTGCATCCTCACCATTCCTCTATCCTCCCTCTCATTCACACACATATATTCTGTCTTAGTCCTGCTGACCTTCATTCCTCTTCTGTCTAGAGCACATCTCCACCTCTCCAGGGTCTCCTCCACCTGTTCCCTACTCTCACTACAAATCACAATGTCATCTGCAAACATCATAGTCCACGGCGACTCCTGTCTGATCTCGTCTGTCAACCTGTCCATCACCATTGCAAATAAGAAAGGGCTCAGAGCTGATAAGAAAGGGCTCAGAGCTGATCCTTGATGTAATCCCACCTCCACCTTAAATGCATCCATCACTCCCACCGCAGACCTCACACTACCCTCGTACATATCCTGTACCACTCTTACATACTAAACTGTAAAACTCCAGACATCCGTAATGCTGAACTCCTCATAACCCACCTGCAAATAAATCCTTATAAAACCATGATTATCATCGCTACATGTCTGCCCCCTGGCAATAATCTCCCCAACATCGAACTTTTCCTGTCGTGGTCTGCCTATGCTTTCAGTCAGGAAACTATCATCCTTGGTGACTTTAATCTTGACTGGCTCTTTTCTCCTCTAACTGCCCCACCAGCTTTATAAGTCTGTATAATTTCTCCCAAAACACCTCCTTAACACCTTACCACAAATAACCTCCTATCCAACACCTAGCATGGTTTTAGGCCCAAATGCAGCACAAACACAGCTTTGTTATCCTTCACTAACTCTATACTTCACCTCATGAACAAAGGACAACTAGTCTCCACAATTTTTCTGGACATGTCAAAAACGTTTGACACCATTTCCCACCAACTACTACTCTACAAACTTACTGCACTCAGTCTCAGTCCAGCATCCCTGACATGGTTTCACAGTTGTCTATCAAACCGTCAACAAGCTACTAAATGGGAGAACAATCTGTCCCCACTACTCCTGGCATCCACCGGGGTACCCCAAGTTTCAATACTTGGCCCCCTGCTATTTATCATCTTTACTAATAACCTTAATACAGCAACCCAAGTTACCTCAATCATACAGTATGCAGATGATACATTTTCTTATCTGCTCAGCCCCTTCCCATCAACAACTATAAGAAAAGTTGCAAAAAGCATTCCTGGAAATTGAAACTTTTCTGTCAAACCACCAACTCATTCTCAATCCTGATAAGACCAAATTAATAATTTTTACTAACAAAACCACCAAGCTAAGCTCCCTACCCCTCTCTATTCAGTCTACCAATGGTACCAAAATTGAAACTACAAACCAGGCCAAACTCCTAGGTATTACAATAGATGACCGCCTCAAATTCAGTATTCATATCTCACTATTAAAAAGGTCTGCTCCAAACTCGGCACTCTCTACAAAGCTAAACCTTACCTAACACCCCAAGCCAGACTAGCCACAGCTAGATCTCAGCTTCTGTCAACACTTCTTTATTGCTCTCAAATCTTCACCAACTTACACAAGATTGATCTTCATAATCTAGAAACTTGCTATAACAAAATTGCTAAGTTTCCACCAATCAACCCCATAATGCCCACCAATGTTCTGTTCAACTACAACTTAACTGGCTAGAACTCCCCAACTTGTTAACCCTAAACCAACTTGTCCTCAGCCACAAAGTCGTACACAACCCAAATAGCTGCCCTGCAATTTCAAACGTAGTCCAACTACAAGTAAACAGCAGATCCCTTAGATCTTCTGATAGACCACTGCTTAAAATAACAGAATTACATAACTACCACGGTGATTCCCTCTACTCATACAAAATAGCCAAGTCTTGGAATGCCCTACCCCTAAGCTTACAAAACACTCCCTGCTGTTCCTCCTCTAAAGCACAAATAAAAGACCTCCTTAAAAGCAAGTGGCGCTGTCATTGTTGTACCCCTGGATAGCTCCTGTCTCCTATGTCCTCAACTACACCCTTCATTTTTTAGTCATTTTTTCATTCGTTTTCATTTTTTTTTCATTTTTTTCTTTTTTAGCTGATTTCTCCATTCTTCGAGGCTTTAGTAGTCCATCCACTCACTTTCTATATTTTCAAACTACTTTCAGTACTTCATTTTTTCTCATTGTTACTCACTGTATTAGCTCTACATGTACATAAACCTCCTCATTAGGCATGCTCACTGTTTTTGGTCTCAAATTTTATTTCACACAGTTGTCATGATTTTTCTATGGTTTACATAATTCAGTTTTTTGTTCCTATGATACATTACTTATCTTTTCACTATTTTGTTTTATTTATTTTGTTACACTTATACTTATGTAATGATTTTTCATGAACACCTGTGTAACTCAATATTTGTTTATCTGTCTTTGGAGCTTTTCTCCCCGGGTCTCTGCTGAAAATAGGCTACTAGCCCAGTCGGACACTACCTGGTAAACAAATGTAAATACATAAATAAATAAATACAGCATATAAACTAAGAAATAGACTCTCTGACTCTCCTGTTCTTTGCTGTCTTCTCCAAAACTAACCTCCCCATTGACCTCTACACTCCAATAACAAATTTTCCTCTCCATAAGCCATATAACATAGTAGGCTGCTGTCATTACTCTCACTGTGTCACAAAATATTGGAATTTAGGTCCATTAATCATTAGTCCCTCACCAGATATTGTAACCTTCAAGTCCTCACTAAAATCTTTTCAATATAACTCATGGCTGTATTCCATTTATACTCCAGGTTAATATTTTTTCACACTCTTAACTCTTCCTTTCCTCAACTCTAATCCCCCCTTCCTCCTCTGCTTTGCCCAAATAACCTAAAATGTACCTCAGTATATTCTCTCCTCCTATTTTAATCCAATTTACCAACTACCTCCCCTTTTCCCTACCATATTCCTGCTGCATATATCCAACTAATCAACAAACTACTTTTCTTCCCTACTCTACTACTTGTCTGCTGCTACAATTCATTCCTTCATAGAATACATTATTGCATTCACAACTTTACACTGTGTAACTTATTTTCTATTTTTTTTTATGTAAAAGAACAATGTTTTCTTTATGCTTATGTAATTTGCAGCTTTTCTTCCTGGCCATTCATTGAAAAAGGTGCTTTTACCCATTCAGACTTTCCAGATCAACAATTCAAAACATTTTTTTCAGTCCATTAAAATGATCTATTTCAAGAGAGATTGCACCTTGACATGAGCTTTCCCTTTTGTGAGATCTGTCAAACTACAAGCAATAGTTGCAAAATTAGATACAGATTTTTCTCTGATACCCAGCTAGTCCAAGAAAAGCCTTCACTTGTCCTGTAGTGGAGGATGTAGACTAAATATTTGTGTCATTTTTTCCCTAGGTGTGGTTTTACCACTCCTATTCCTATATGTTATTTGAAATACTTTGTTTCTAATATGACCGTTTTATTTTTTGCAGTTTTCACAATCAAACCTGCTTGATTTATGGATTTTGTCACAGCCTAACACTTTTGGTAAGTGCACTGCCTGTCTTCTGAATAATTGACCATGTCATCCTGGTATGCAACACTGCATCAGGAGGGAAGACGGTTAAGAGGTATTTGCTAACAGCCATTGTCAAATCCATTTTTTGTCCAGTATGCACCTTTTCTAGGTTCTTGGTTGACACATTGATTCTGGGTATGTGATAGCTATCTAACTTTAAAATGTTATTCAGTTTGACTGTCTGTACCTATCCATCAGTTTGCAGAGGGTAGACTGATATAGTTCCCCATACTAAAGGGGTGGCGTAAAGCCACAAAACTATGGGCTAGGCTTGTAAATGCCCTCGGGCAGATAGCCTAGTATGAACCTATGAACCTATGTCTTCCACTGTTCAGTTTTTAAAGCATTGGCATAATTGAGGCAGCATAGTGACTTTATAAGTAAAACCTCTTTAGGCATAACCTACTTTGGAGATTAACATTACCGGTTCTCAAGCAATAGTTATTGCAGTATTTATCTTCAGTTTTACCCTTTTTCTTGCTTGCAGATACAGCTTGCTCAGAGTCTTGTCTTTCCTTGAGTTTTGTACTTAATGTGTACAGAATTCTGTATTTTCTTGTCTGTCTTAAGTTTAGTCCTCACTTTGTTGAGGGTCCTCCTTTAAGTGCCCTACTTTTTCTATTTACATCTTTGCTGTTTCTGTGCTGACATATCTTTGTAAGTGTCTGTGCAGTATTTTTTCTTCTAGGTTTCCGCCAGTTCATCTTCGGTTTGTATATTGACATCTCTTAAAATGTTAGATGTTCTTCATCTCACATTGCTGCAGTCCTTACATATGGGGTAGTCCGCTGTCCTCGGTCGGCCCGAATACCAAAGTATTAGGCTGACGTCGGTCATGGGCGCTCAGATCTGACATCAGAGCGTCAGGGTATAAAAGCGCATGACCGGCGCCATATCCTCAGTCTTTTTGCCGCATGGTCCGATGCAGAAGCAGCGTTGCAAGTGCCGTTCGGCGTTCTGAAATTTTCGTATTCTGAGTTTCAGACCGAAACCAAGTTGGGCTAAGTACCCGTTGGGAATATTTTGTTTTTCTTGCCTCAGTTAATTCCGGATGTCAGAAAAGTGAATAATTGTATTTCTTGTGGGAAACAGATACCGCATAGGGATTATCACTCTCTTTGCATTCCTTGTTTGGGACCGGACCACGGCGTGAGTGGTGTCGGTTTTGTGCTAGATTTAATAAGCGCACTATAAAAAGAAGGTTAGATTGTGCTAGGTTAGTCTTTGGTAAGCGGTGTAATTATAATATGCCGTGGATCCTCCGCGCCGCTTCCTGAAGCGCAAAGACAAATCCTTGAAACCTAGACAGGTTGATTCGTCCGTTTCGGACGCCGGTCCTGCAGAAACTACAGTGGAGCAGGTGGATCCGGCTGAAGTTTCTGTTGAGTCTCAGGGGGAAACTTTGATTTTGCAGGATGTGGCCTCCCAGGAGTCAGGTCAAGCTGAAGGGCCTCTCAGGTTACTGTTCTCCCTTCTATGCCTAAGGTGGTTAGGCCTTCTGCTACTATTTCTAAGGCTTCTTCTAAGGGCAGGTCTGTTTTGCCTTCCTCTGGTGTCCCTCCAGGTACTTCAGGGTCTGTGCCTAAAAAGCACATGCTTAAAATGGCAGAAGATTTGATTACTTTAATTAGAGGTTCTATGCCCCTCCTGATAAGAGGCCCAGGGTGGAGCCAGAGTTGGAAAGTTTGGATCAGGCCTCAGATGACTCAGACTCTTCTGCTGAAGATATTCAAGATTTTCCCCTTATTCGATTCTGATGCAGAGGATTCCACTCCTTCTGCTTCTCCTCCAGAGGATTTTTCATTTTCAGAAACTCTGCATTCCATGAGGGAGCATTTTAAGTGGGAAGGACAGGATTTCTCTGATTCACGGAAGAGGCTTAGGGAATTCTTGTTTTTACCACAGCATAGACCCTTGGCTATACCTCCTGTTTTGGATGTTGTTCAAGATGTTTTCTCGGGGCTTCCCTTAACCCCGATTCTTTGCCTCCTCGACAGTTAAACCGGACAGGTATTACAGGGTGCCTGAGGCTCATAAATATCTGTATAAGAGTCCTAGGGCGGACCCGGAAACTATTAGTCAGGGGCCTAAGGGTGTTAGAGCTTCTGTTGTAAAGAATCCGGTTCCTCTAGATAAGGAAGCTAGAGCTTTGGATAGATGGGGTAAGAAGGTGTATACCTCTTCTACTTTAGCTATGAGGGCTTTAAATTGCCAGTTTCATATGTTGAAATATCAGAATTTCCTCCTGTCTCAGCTAAAATCTAAAGTGGATGCTTTGGCAGAGGGCATAGAGTGTAAAGAATTGCAGGATTTAGTACATGTCTCTGAACAGGTGGGTAAGCATTATTTGCAGTGTGGTTTTGATGCTGTACAGGCCTCTTCTAGGGTGGCTGCCACTGGTTCAGTGCTTCGTAGGCACGCCTGGCTTAAGGATCAGAATTTGTCGAGCATGTTAAAACTAGAATTCTGGATGCCCTTTACAGTCTGAAGTTTTGTTTGGTCCCCTGTGGAGTCGGTTTTGAAGAAAATGGAAGACAAGGCTAAGTCCATGCAGACTGTTAAAGATTTTTGCAGGTGCAACCTCCAAAGTTTAGTAGAAATTGGCCTACTAAGGGTGGACCTGCCCTTCTTCTGATTCTCAGTCTAGGGGTAGATCTAGACGTGGCAGGGGCAGAGCTCACAGTACATTCAGGCCTAGAACTTGGAGTTCACCTGCACAATTTGCAGGTGAGGGCAGGGGCCAGTCCTTTCGTAAACAGGCCCAATGACCTGCATTTTCAGCTGCCAGATTCTTCTTCCCTGGCAGCTCCTTTGGGAGGAAAGTTAGCACTCTTCAAGCAAAACTGGCTTTTAGTCACCCAGGACAAATGGGTATTGGACATTATAAACCGAGGCTACAAGTTCTATTTCCATACATTGTCTCCTTTCATAGGCATGCCAGACGTTCCTCCTCGGCAAAGGATAGAGGCTCAAAAGCAGATTTCTTTACTTCTTCAAATAGGAGCTATACAGCCAGTTCCTCTGTCAGAAGTGGGACTAGGATTTTATTCTCGCCTGTTTCTTGTGCCAAAGAAAGGGAACACGTGGAGACCAATTTTGGATTTATCTATCCTCAACACTTATCTGGACATTCCAAAGTTCAAAATGCTGACGTTACAACAGCTTTTACCTCTGTTGGGAAAAGATCACTGGATGGTAACTCTGGATCTCAAAGAGGCTTATCTTCATGTTCCTATCAGGCCCAGTTGCAGGAGGTACCTGCGTTTTCGGGCTGAAATTTACATTATCAGTTCTCTGCATTGCCCTTTGGCTTATCTACTGCGCCCAGAGTATTCACAAAGGTTCTGGCTCCAGTGATAGCCTTTTTCAGGTTAAGAGGAATACAGATTTATCCTTATTTGGACGATTGCCTGATTATTGCACAACACAAAGACGAACTTCTGCATCATCTACAGTATGTGATGGTAGTGTTAAGATGCCTAGGGTATTCTGTGAACGAAACAAAGTCCAGTCTAGTGCCCTCTCAGAACATGTGCTTTCTGGGTGTGAGACTGAATACAGCTTCCCAGATGGCCTTTTTGACCCCGGACAAACAAAGAAGCCTTTCTCTTTATTTCCATCAAATGTCTCTACAGTCCAGGCTGACTGCAAGGACAGTCCTTCAAGCCTTGGGGTTCATGGCATCTTGTATTCTGGTGCTTCCCAATGCCAAACTGCATATGAGGAAGCTTCAATGGTATCTCAAAAATGTATGGACACAACACTGCCAAGATCTAGACACTTGTCATTCAGATAATACCTTGCATTCAGAAAGAATTTTTGTGGTGGGCTCAGGAATGTCACCTAAACAAGGGACTCTCTGTGACCCGACCAGAGGCGAGTCAGATTCTAACGACAGATGCCTCGGACAAGGCTTGGGGAGCACACCTCAATGGAAAATGGGTGCAAGACACGTGGCCTGTCAGACTTCAACATTTGCATATCAACTTGAAGGAGATGTTAGCAGTCCAATTTGCATTGATGGCTTTCAAGGATTTACTTCACCCAGGACAGGTGTTGATTCAAACAGACAACACTACTGTCATGTGGTACATCAACAAGCAAGGGGAACCCATTCACCCTCTTTGCAGGCAAGCGATGATTTTGTGGGAGACTGCTCTCAGTTTACACCTCAATCTTCAGGCAAGGTTTCTACCAGGAGCACAGAACTCCTTAGCGGATGTGTTGAGCAGACAAATTGTGGATCCTCACGAGTGGAAACTGGATCCTCGTGTTTCAAAAGTTGACAGTGTTGTGGGGACTCCAGACATAGATCTGTTCGCTTCTCCACTAAATTACCAGTTGCCAAAGTTTTGCACAAAAATGTTTCATCCCACAGCTTGGAAGGTGGATGCTCTATCATTCAGTTGGAGCAATCTTCATGTCTATGCCTTTCCACCTCTGCCTCTCATTCCCAAGGTACTCCTGAAGGCCAGAATAGACAAGCCATCCATGATTCTGATAGCGCCCGGATTGGCCTCGACAGCACTGGTACCCACTACTGAGGAGTTTGGTGCGGAGCCTCCATGGCCTCTGCCTTTGATTCCGCATCTTTTGTCTCAGGAGGGCAATCACTTCCTCAATGTCAAGATTCAGTCTCTACATCTCACAGCCTGGCATATTCTGTTTTAGACCCTGGAGGGTCTCAGCTTCCACAACAAGTTTTGAATGTTATTTTGGAGGCCAGAAGGCCTAGTACAAGGAAAGTTTACGCTGATAAATGGAGGAGATTTTTCTTTGGAGCAAAGCGAAGGACTTTGATGTTTCCAAGCCTGATTTAAGTGTTTCTCTTCTATATCTTACTGAGTTATTGGACAAGGGTTTGTCTTTCTCCTCAATAAAGGTTCATGCTGCAGCCATTTCTGCTCACTATGACTGTGACCCTCCTTTATTTTCCCATCCTTTGTTTAAGCAATTTCTTAGAGGGGCAAAGAACATAAGACCCCCAATAGAGCTCCTACTCCTGCTTGGGATCTCAATTTTGTGTTGGAAAAGCTTACTCTACAACCTTTTGAGCCTGCAGCTACTGCCGAGTTAAAGTATTTATCATGGAAGACTGCTTTTTTGTTGGCCATTACCTCTGCAAGAAGGGTTTCTGAATTACAGGCCCTTATGGCAGTGGAACCTTTCCTGATTTTTCATAAGGATAGGGTATCTTTGCGTACTAATCCTTCCTTTATGCCTAAAGTGGTTTCTAGTGTGGCCTTGAACCAAACTATTCATTTGCCTACTTTTTATGCAAACCCCCAAAATAAAGGGGAGAAGATTTTGCATACTTTGGATATTCACAGGCAGTTACGTTATTATTTGAGCAGAACCAAGGGTTTCAGGCAGTCTCAGCAGTTGTTTGTTTCTTTTGCTTTGGGTTCTCAGGAAAAACCTGTTTCAAAACAAACTATTTCTAAATGGATTGGGTTTTGTATTTCTTTCTGTTATTCCCATCATGGTAAGGAGATTCCGGCTGGAATCAGACCTCATTCCACTAGAGCTGCTGCCACTTCTACTGCCTTTCTAAGGGGGGTAGCTACAAAAGACATTTTGGAAGCAGCCACTTGGAGTTCAGTACATACTTTTTCCAAGCATTACCACCTTCCTCTTTATTCTAAGTCTAGGGCTGGATTTGCCACTGCAATATTACAGGGCATTTTAGCAGCCCCTAATGCTTTATGATTTTGCCATCCTCCCTTTACCTCTGCTTTGGGATTCTACCCATATGTAAGGACTGCAGCAATGTGAGATGAAGAACATAGTACAGTTTTGTACCTACCATAAATGTAGATGTTCAAAGATCCACATTGCTGCAGTCCAATTTACCCTCCCTCCTTCCCCTCTGTAGTTTGGCATGGTTATATGGTTTGGGTGATGGTTGTTGTTGGGCATGTTTTTGGGAGGTATCCTGTTTTTGGGCTGTGGCCTTTCTTTTAGGGCCTTCTGACATCTGGGGCAAGAAAAGACTGAGGATATGACGTCGGTCATGCGCTTTTATACCCTGACGCTCTGATGTCAGATCTGAGCGCCCATGACCGACGTCAGCCTAATACTTTGGTATTCGGGCCGACCGAGGACAGCGGACTACCCTATATGTAAGGACTGCAGCAATGTGGATCTTCGAACATCTACATTTATGGTAGGTACAAAACTGTACTTTTTTTAGTTGCTGTACTCTATAATTTGGGAAGGTTTCCAGTAATCTAAAGGATCCTTATTTACTGTCTAACCACAACCACATTCAACTCCTTCTGTCGCATCTGTGCCAAGTCTTTTTTCATTGTTTTGATTCTGGGTCTCTGTATGAACATCACTCTACTGCCCCTGTCTCAATTCTTACACTGATAAGCCTATCACGTTGTTGTTTATTGTCTTTGCTATTGACTGTATAAGCCTCTGACACACGGTGGCTGTAGATTCTTCCTCCTCCTGTGCAGTCTACAATGCTATAAAAATGGGAAACTCATTTCCTAAGTTGATGCAATGAGTCAAGTCAGGGTCATGGCCACAGGATGTAGAAATTCTAGCTAATCCACTTTTTGGTGCAGAATAAATCAAATTCCTAGATGTAAAGCTTCCAGTTTTCAGGCAGGTTTCCTTCTTGAATGACAGTACAACAGAGCTTTCCGGTATGAAAAAACATTTATTTTAAGATTTTTTGCTTTTGTAGTCAGTGTTATGCTGTTGATTATTTTTTATTTTGTGCAGAACAGTACTAGTGACATCAGTGACTTGCTATTTACTAGCTTTGCTTCCCCCCTCCCCATAGACCTTGCTAGATGTGACTCCTCAAAAGAACGACTGGGCAGTTTCTACCTTAGAAGAAAAAGTCTAGGCAGTTAGTGCAAGAGTTCCTCTGAAATAACCATTCCAGGATGTCCCACAGGACCAGCAAAGACTTGGAGAGTACTCCGGATTTCTTTTAGTTCCAGAAAAAGAGAAGGAACTTCAGGCCCATTCCAGACATAAACCTGATGTGTTTTTTGACCTACAGGACACCAGATTGCACATAAAGATAGCAAAACATTCACAAAGTTTCCTGCATATTCTAATAAAAGCCAGTTAGTATCAGTTTTACACCATTTCATTCTTCCTTACTAATGCAGTAAGTTTTTTTTTTTTAATTCATGCCATTTCTAGTTGCAGAGAGACAAAATGTCTCTGTATTTGAATGACAGGCTTCCAGAAGCTGACTCTTGAAGTGCTCTCATTGCATAAAGAGAGCATCAGGTTAATATTTTTCACTCCTTGGGAATCGCAGTGAAAGTTGCAAAGTCCTGTCTTGCTCCCTCTCAGCATAGTCTTTTCCCTCATTACTAGGATTTGTTGACATCTTTACTCCTATTTAAGCTTCAGTTCATACTGTCATCAGATCATCTTCATTTGTCTGGACCCCCTGCAGTACCCAGCTTATACCTCAGGAAACGTCTAATGGTGGCTTCCAAAGCCATTGCCCATTGTGACAGTTGGTAATTGAGGTTTTGCAGTGGACTTCGGTTTCAGTGGTCAAGTGGTCATAAGAGAAGGACCCCTTAGACTCACTGATAAGGATTTCCTAGGCTTACAGAAAGTATTTGATGTGGTGGATCCATGCTGCCGACATACCTGTGGGCATTCCCTTTGTTCCTCCTACCACTGGCTATGATGCTGACTACTTGTATGTCAGTCTTGGAGTGGGTATTGCATGGGGCAAACATCTCTGACCATTTGATCCTGACAGAACATGTTATATATCTTTGTTCTGGATATAACAGCATTTCTTCTTTCCAGGCACTGCTGCAGCATCTCTGACCATGCTTCACTTTCAATCTATTGGACAGTAAGACTGTGATGAGGTACATCAGCATATAGTGGAGGGTGGACCCATTCATAATTTCTGTGATGGAAGATGTGAGGGTTTGGAAATGGGCCTTGAAGAAAATTTGCTTTCTTTTGGCAGTCCACTTTCTGGGTGAGTTAGTTACTTAGGCAATAGCCCTACGTGACCAGAAGGATTTTCCTGAGGTAAATGCACTTGTTTGTGTGATCTCATTTTCTTTTCCATCCATTACTAAACGTCTCCTGTTGTTTTCCTTGAAGTCATTTCAGACTGTCATGGTTCTGGATGCATTGGTACAGGCATAGATCCAAGGGGATTACATTATGCCATTTACCTCATTTCTCCATATTACAAAAGTTATTCTTAAGTTTGAAAAAATCCAAAAACCAAGCTTATTCTGGTTGTCATTCTCTGACCTAGGAAGATTTATTTTCCTTTAGTTCATCAGTTTCTTACTATCCTATATTTCTGGCTACATCCTCATCCCTGCCTCCTGACTCATTTTCCAAAAGGGGTGCTAAACTAGTAAACATATTAGCATGGTCAGGCAGGATATCCACTGGTTCTCGACAATTACTGAGATGTTTCCATTACTGCATGACCGATTTTGAACATATGGAGTTTTGACAGTATGGCTGCTTCACTTGCATTAGTTGTCAACTCTAGACACTAGATAAATTAGTTTCAAATTTCTCATTCGCTCAACAATTGTCTGCACACATGACTTAAAACAGGATCTTCCAAGATGGCTGCACATTGAGTGACAGTTTGTTTCTAGCTCTCCCAGTGTGAAAACAGAAACTCAGCAGAGAAGGCGAGTAGACTTGTGTTTATGGGTAAATTTCAGTAACTGTCTGGTAAGTACACAGCCTGGATGCCAGGAATAAAGAAATACAGAAGACCTGGAAAAAAAATGAGCTACAAAAAGTGAGGAAGAAACACTAGGGAAAATTCTGCAGCTGTTCAGCAAAAAGCAATGCAACCTTCAGACGTGACTTCTGATATCCTGCAGGAAGGTATAAGACAACTGCATACAGACCTGGTTACAGTAAACAAAACACTGATGGAGTATATCAACACAAACAACAAAAGGCTGGAAAAAATGGAAGAAGCTTTAAACAGATATTCAGATGAGATGATAAAGCTGCAAAAAAATCAGAGGTTGAAATGAAGAAAAGGCAGGCAGAATATGAGACTGCTCAGGAAGAGATCTTTCAAAAAATAATAGAATTAGAGGACAGAGCATGTAGGGAAAACCTGAGATTTTCAGCTGTACCAGAGAAGCTGGAAGGAACAGACTAAATTAATTTTATGAAAGCACAAATAAGCCACTAGACTGGTATTCCACAGCAGGAGCTATTAGTTGAAAGGGCACATTGTGTGTATGCTCCAAACCTGGCTATAAGAAAGCAACCTAGACCTTTAATAGTAAAGATGCAGTCCTATCAGCAGAAGGAGTTAATTCTGACAAAACTGTGGCAGAAGGACAAAGTACTAAAAGTGGGAGACAAGTGTGTTTGTGGAGAATGATTACTTGTGGTACACCAGACAGAAGAGCAAATTCATTCCATTATTCACAGAGTGGCAAGATGCAGGTGCGAGATTCAAACTGCTGTACCCAGCTGTCTTCAAGATATTCTTCCCAGAGGGACAAGATCATTTTTGATGAAGTACATGCTAAGGAAGAAATACAAACGTTTGTCCAGCAAAAAGTAAGATTTGAAACAGAAGAGGATTCTGCTTCTTGTTCTTCTGGTAATAAGGACCACAGAAGGACTGTACCTGTGAAACCTTTTCAATTTTTTCAGTGGAAAATGTTGGAGAAAAGGAATGGAGCAAAAGAATAGACTGGAAGAATAAAGTGTACATTGGAAATGAAACAGAGACAGGATTTTGGAGATGAACAGTGATAAGACCAGTAACTTAATATGGGATTACAATGCAATAATTATATTTGTGAAATAGGACAGAACAAGAAAATCTGGAAATATTGTCTTTTTTCAAAATTTGTTGGACTTGGGACTCTAAAGCATATGCCCTACTTCATGTCATTAATGTTCAGAAAAGTGCTTTGGGGGAGGGGTAGAGGAGGGAGAAAGTTAACTGTAAGTAAATATTTTTTTTCTCAAATAGTACTAATTTTGGGGCATGTGGTTTTCTTTACATGCTATAAATTTTTTTCCAGTTAGTTGTAAGTGTAATGGGGATTGTAAACAGGTGCTGCTGTTCTTTTTTTTTTTCTCTTTTCTCTTCTGTCTTTCTTCTTGTTCAGTTTTAAGAAATGTAGACACTGTAACGTAAAAGAAAAAAAACTTGTTAAAAACCATGATAAAAGAAAAATGAATGTGCTTTTTCTCATTCTTGCATGTGGGAATGACTAGATTAAAGACCTTAGATTGATTCAGTAACAAGTTTTAAGAGCGAGAGTAAGTAAATGGAAAAGAACATTGAATAGTATGAGTCTTTTTTTCTAGCAAGTACATGTATGCTGAGTAACAATTCTGCAGCTGGCCTTCATGTTTCCATGAAAACAATCTGATAAAGAGAAACTGCTAAAGTCTGGTGGAGACTGATTGATTGGCTGAGGAAAAAAAAAGAAAAGAGAAACTGGCTAGGAGATAATATTCTCTTTAGGCTTTCAGGGGTTTTCCCAAGGTAGGTACTGTTCTCTGAAAGCATTCAGGGGCTTTCACAAGGTAGTTAATGTTCTGTGAAAACATTCAGGGGTTTTCCCATCTGGGAGAACTATAAAAATAAGACAAAACCAGTCAGCACTTAGAAGCACAGGCTGCACCATGCGTCTTAGTGTGGATAACCATTCTTTTAGGTTAACTCAAGTCTATGAGTGTGGCTGTCAGTTTGGGACTTTTGTTCCTATTAGGAGGGTAAAACTTCAATATTTGAAGGTGTACATAGTTTTGTTTGTTAGTATTAAGTTAATAGGTTTTAGGGGGTATTGGAGGTATGTTTTTTTTTTTTGAGGGCTTCAATAAAACAAAAAAAATATACAAGATATGACATAGGCTCAAATGGATATGACAAGAAACAACTGTATAAAAGTTCAACCTGCCAAACAGTGTATGCATTTAACACAAAAGCTGGAACTAGACATTAAACAAAAAAGTTGTTATACATAACAGGTGGAAATAATAACTTTTTAATCCAGTGATGTTTTCATTAATGTCTTTAAATGTAAATGGCCTCACAGATAACTACAAACAAGAAAGAGTAGTGAACTGTATTAAAAAATGTAGCGTGCAAATAGCTATGTTACAGAAGAGAGACACACTTAGAACTGAAAATGTAAATTTGATAAAGTAAGGTTTTCAGGAAGGTTGTTCAACAAAATACCTGGGACAAAGAAAGAGGAGTATTGCAAGAAAAGCTCCAATAGTGATAGAAAAAGATAAAGAAGATAATAATGGCAGATTTGTAGTGCTTAAGGGCTACTGGCAAGGGAGGAGAATTACACTGGCATGTATTTACATTCCACCTAAAACTGCTATAATGGAGCTTAAGAAAATTCTGGAAGAAATAAGTTTTCAGCCAGGAATATTACTTATAGGTGGGGACTGGAATTTGATTTGCAGCAGTGAAGATGTGTCTGGGGGGTCCCAGAAGGGAAAATATAACAATGGAGGGTAGATTTTTGAAGAAATGTATGAAAATATTTGGCGTGGAATATGTGAATTCAGTAATAGGAGGTTGGAGTGAATTTACATATTATTCTCCAAGATATAAAAAAACTGGGCTAGGCTAGACAGAATTTACATGTCACAGGAACATGTGCATTTAATTGAAGGTCTTGATACTCACTCAATATCTATTTCAGATCATGCGCCAGTAATAGCTAAAACAAAGCACATGGTAATGAAATAAAATGAGACATTGGGGCTTTCCCACCTATCTGTTGAAAGGAGAGAAATTTAAGGAATGGGTAGTAGAGATTATTCAGGAGCTGTTAGAGAGGATAGAAATTTCTTCTGAAAATATAGCTAGGGAGTGGGATAAAATTAAGGTGGAGTTTAAAAATAGGGTAGAAATAAAAGAAAGGGAGCTGTGGTTAAGAAGTAACAAGGTTTATTTAGAGGGACTGAGAAATGTTAAAGTATTGCAGAATAGGGGGAATCTCGGAGAACAAGAAGAGGATCAGCTGCAGAATGGTAGGCACAAAATAAGGGATTACCTCGGTAATATGCACAAGCATAGAAAGAGATTGCTGTTAAGCAATTGTTTTTAATAATAACACTAGAGCACAAAACCTTCTAGCATAATGACGCAGGCAACAGAAAATAGAAAGAGCTGTCGCCAAACTTAGGGAGCCTATAACAAGGAAGGTAACAGGAGATCCTGTAGAGTATTAGAAATATTTCGGAAATTCTATAAGGATAGGAGGAGATGAGCTAAAAGTTGTGATGTATGACCAATCTACAGGAAAGTCCCCAAGAGTAGACGGTATTCCTGTGGAAGTTTGGAAGCTAGGAGGAAAAAACTGATAAAGATCTGAAAGGTTTTGTTTAACAGTATCTTAAGAGGAGAGGAAGTACCACCATCCTAGAAGAAAGCAGTGGTAGCTGTAATACCTAAAGAGGGTAAAGATCCATCAGATCCAGCTTCATACAGACCAGTTTCAATCCTAAACCATGATCACAAAGTGTTCATGTCCATAATGGCAACAGTAATGCCAAAACTGACAGATATGGATCAATGTGGTTTTGTGGAGGGGAGGCAAACATTTGACAACATTAACAGAACATTGATGATCCAGAGGGAAGCAGAATGTAAGACAATACCATTGTTGGTGGGTTTTGATGCAGAGAAAGCATGTGACGGAGTAAGGTGGGACTTTATGAGCAGGGCAATGGAAGCATTTGCATTTCCTGAAAAAAGTATAAGGTGAATTAGGAAGATATATGAGGGATCGGAGGCGAAAATTAAAGTGGGTGGGGTCCTCTCTGATAATTTCTGCTTGAGCAAAGGAATGATGCAGGGGTATCCTCTTTTCCTTTTATTATTTGCATTATATTTAGAACCATTGGCAAAGAAAATAAGGGACTCAGAAATTCAAGGATATAATTGGCATGGTAGCCAAGAAAAGCTGGCTTTATTTGCAAATGATATTATTTTATACCTGACAAAACCAGAAAAAGACATTACAGTATTGTGGAACAGTTTGAGACCGTTTCAGATCTTTTCAGGATATAAAATTAATGAAGCTAAAACAAAGGTAATAGCAGTAAATTATGTACCCACACTTGATCTGGTTCAGGAGTACCCGTATTTATGGGGACATGACAAAATTAAGTATTTAGGAGTATGAATTAAAAATGATTCTAGTGTGGGAGCTAAGGATATATGAGAAAATGGAAGTTTTGTTATATGGATAGTAAGATACAAGCAGTTAAAATGTTTTTAGTCCCTTTAGTCTTATACTCAGGTCAGGCGTATTTTTATCAACCAGAGGAGAAGTTGTGGGTAGCAATAAGGAGGGGAAGACCGCAAGCGTGAAGTGGGATATGCTGATTCTTCCACTAGAACAGGGCATATTGGGATTATGCTATCTGAAGGGGTATTTCAGAACTACACAGCTGAGATGAAACAGGGGGGAAACTCAAGAAACAAGGAAATACTTGGACTTTGGATGCAGGCCTTTAAGGAGAATAACAATAATTATATAGAATGTTATATTTGTAAAGTAGCAGAGAGTATTCTAAGAACTAAACCAACACGGGAATGGAAAAAGGAAATCCTGCTGATAGGGATGACTGCAATTAGGGATACAAACAATAGACAAGAGGGGGTTGGAATTTATTGGAGGAAAACTGGTGAAGGTTCCAAGGTATTGAGAGCAAATAACTTGAAGAGGGAAAGATGTTAGAATGGGAAGATTCCAAGAATTTATTTGAAATGCAGGGACTGATATCAGAATATAGGCAAAAAAAAAAAAGAAATAGGAGGGTCCTAAACAAAAGACCAGCACTGGTAGTGTTTTTAA